>NW_020937557.1:0-361 GCF_003984885.1 Neopelma chrysocephalum
TGTCAGAGACTGAAATGGTTAATGATTTATGCATTCCAGGAGTTTGCAGGCTTTTGACTTTTACCTTACATCTCTGATGGGCAGTTGGGCCCATCCCCCCCTACCAATCTTGAAAGGCGGGAACCAGGCCAGACTCAGAAGCTCTGCGCAGGCTCAGAGAGAGGTTGGAGGCTCGAGACATGGCCTGTGACACTGACCATGGGTAACTTCTTGGAGTGTGGGGGCTTCCCTCCTTCAGCCCCAGCAAATCAAGGCCACCACTTCAGTTGACGGACATGGAAGCGGCAACTGCCAGGTGTCATCGCTGGACCCCGTGGGCGGTGACTATATGCATTTCTCCCCTTCATATTTTCTTTCCCTT
>NW_020937558.1:0-364 GCF_003984885.1 Neopelma chrysocephalum
TAATCAATAAAGGGCCCAAATAATCAATAAAGGGCCCAAATAATCAATAAAGGGCCCAAATAATAATAATAATAATAATAATAACAATAACAATAATAATAATGGGCCCAAGTAGTAGTAGTAGTAATAATAATAATAATAAGAGGTCCAAATAACCAATAAAGGGTCGGCCCAAATAATAAAGAAAGAGCCCCAAAAAAATAGAAAGAGCCAAAAAAATCTAAAGAAAGAGTCCAAGTAATAATGATAAAGAACCCAAATAATCATTAGAGAGCCCAAATAATAAATAAAGAGCCCAAGTAATCAATAAAGGGCCCAAATAATCAATAAAGGGCCCAAATAATCAATAAAGGGCCCAAATAAT
>NW_020937559.1:0-1069 GCF_003984885.1 Neopelma chrysocephalum
GTCCAATTTGGGTGAATTTTGGGTCCAATTTGGGTGAATTTTGGGTCAAATTTGGATGGATTTTGGTTCAGATTTGGGTGAATTTTGGGGAGATTTTGGGTCCAATTTGGATAAATTTTGGGTGAATTTTGGGTCCAATTTGGATGAATTTTGGGGGATTTTGGGTCCAATTTGGGTGAATTTTGGGCCCAATTTGGGTGAATTTTGGGGGGATTTTGGGTCCAATTTGGGTGAATTTGGGGGAATTTTGGGTGTAATTTGGGTGAATTTTGGGTCCAATTTGGGTGAATTTTGGGTGAATATTGGATCCAATCTGGGTGAATTTTGGGTGAATTTTGGGTCCAATTTGGATGAATTTTGGGGGGATTTTTGGTCTAATTTGGGTGAATTTTGGATCACATTTGAGTGAATTTTGGGGAGATTTTCTGTGAATTTTGGGTCTAATTTGGTTGAATTCTGTGGGGATTTTTGGTCTAATTTGGTTGAATTTTGGGGGGATTTTGGTTCCAATTTGGGTGAATTTTGGGGGGATTTTGGGTCAAATTTGGGTGAATTTGGGGGGATTTTGGGTGATTTTTGAGTCCAATTTGGATAAATTTTGGGTGAATTTTGGGTCCAATTTGGGGGAATTTTGGGTGAATTTTGGGTCCAATTTGGGTGAATTTTGGGTTTGATTTGGGTGAATTTTGGGGGGAGTTTGGGTTGAATTTTGGGTCCAATTTGTTGAATTTGGGGGGGATTTTGGGTCCAATTTGGGTGAATTTGGGGGTGAATTTTGGGTCCAATTTGGGTGAATTTTGGGTCCAACTTGGGTGAATTTTTTGTGAATTTTGGGTCCAATTTGGGTGAATTTTTTTGGGATTTTTGTTCTAATTTGGGTGAATTTTGCGTCGTATTTGGGTGAATTTTGGGCCCAATTTGTGTGAATTTTTGGGGGATTTTGGGTCTGATTTAGGTGGATTTTTGGTCTAATTTGGGTGAATTTTGGGTCTAATTTGGGTGAATTTTGGGGGGAATCTGGATGAATTTTGGGTCCAATTTGGGTGAATTTTGGGTCCAATTTGGGTGA
>NW_020937560.1:0-377 GCF_003984885.1 Neopelma chrysocephalum
TTTTGGATCCAATTTGGGTGAATTTTGGGTCCAATTTGGGTGAATTTGGGGAGGATTTCGGGTCCAATTTGGGTGAATTTTGGCTCCAATTTGGTGAATTTTGGGGGGATTTTGGGTCCAATTTGGGTGAATTTTTGGAGCATTTTGGGTCCAATTTTGGTGATTTTGGGGGGATTTTTGGTCTAATTTGTGTGAATTTTGGGTCCAATTTGGTGAATTTTTGGTCCAATTTGGGTGAATTTTTGGGTCAATCTGGGGAAAATTTGGTGAAGCTTTGGGGTGAATTTTGGGTCCAATTTGGATGAATTTTGGGTCCAATTTTGGCTGAATTTTGGGTGAATTTTGGGTCCAATTTGGGTGAATTTTGAGTCCAATTT
>NW_020937561.1:0-548 GCF_003984885.1 Neopelma chrysocephalum
TCAACCTGAAAGGTCAAAGGTCAACCTCAAAGGTCAAAGGTCAACCCAAAAGGTCAAAGGTCAACCTGAAAGGTCAAAGGTCAACCCGAAAGGTCAAAGGTCAAACCCAAAAGGTCAAAGGTCAAACCCAAAAAATCAAAGGTTAACCCGAAAGGTCAAAGGTCAACCCGAAAGGTCAAAGGTCAACCTCAAAGGTCAAAGGTCAAACCCGAAAGGTCAAAGGTCAAACCCAAAGGTCAAAGGTCAACCCGAAAGGTCAAAGTTCAAACTGGAAAGGTCAAAGGTCAACCTGAAAGGTCAAAGGTCAACACAAAATATCAATGGTCACCCCGAAAGGTCAAAGGTCAAACCCGAAAGGTCAAAGGTCAAAACCGAAAGGTCAAAGGTCAACGCAAAAGGTCAAAGGTCAAACGGGAAAGGTCAAAGGTCAACCCGAAAGGTCAAAGGTCAAACCGAAAGGTCAAGGGTCAACCCCAATGGTCAACCCGAAAGGTCAAACTGAAAGGTCAAAGGTCAACCCGAAAGGTCAAAGGTCGACCCAAAAGGTC
>NW_020937562.1:0-408 GCF_003984885.1 Neopelma chrysocephalum
TCAAACGGGAAAGGTCAAAGGTCAAACCCAAAGGTCAAAGGTCAACCCGAAAGGTCAAAGGTCAAACCCAAAGGTCAAAGGTCAACCCCAAAGGTCAAAGGTCGACCCGAAAGGTCAAAGGTCGACCCGAAAGGTCAAAGGTCAACCCGAAAGGTCAAAGGTCAACGTCAAAAGTCAAATGTCAACCCAAAAGGTCAAAGGTCAAACCCAAAAGGTCAAAGGTCAACCCAAAAGGTCAAAGGTCAAACGGGAAAGGTCAAAGGTCAAACCAAAAGGTCAAAGGTCAACCCGAAAGGTCAAACTGAAAGGTCAAAGGTCAACCCGAAAGGTCAAAGGTCGACCCGAAAGGTCAAAGGTCAAGCCCGAAAGTCAAGGTCAACCCCAAAGGTCAAAGGTCAGCCCAAAAGG
>NW_020937563.1:0-852 GCF_003984885.1 Neopelma chrysocephalum
TCAAACGGGAAAGGTCAAAGGTCAAACCCAAAGGTCAAAGGTCAACCGGTAAAGGTCAAAGGTCAACCCCAAAGGTCAAAGGTCAACCCGAAAGGTCAAAGGTCAACCTCAAAGGTCAAAGGTCAACCTCAAAGGTCAAAGGTCAACCCGAAAGTTCAAAGGTCAACCTCAAAGGTCAAAGGTCAACCCGAAAGGTCAAAGGTCAACGGTCAACCTCAAAGGTCAAAGGTCAAACTGGAAAGGTCAAAGGTCAAACTGGAAAGGTCAAAGGTCAAACCGAAAGGTCAAAGGTCAAACCCGAAAGGTCAAAGGTCAGCCTCAAAGGTCAAAGGTCAAACCCAAAAGGTCAAAGGTCAAACGGGAAAGGTCAAAGGTCAAACCCAAAGGTCAAAGGTCAAACGGGAAAGGTCAAAGGTCAACCCCAAAGGTCAAAGGTCAACCCCAAAGGTCAAAGGTCAACCTCAAAGGTCAAAGGTCAAACCCAAAGGTCAAAGGTCAACCCGAAAGGTCAAAGGTCAACCTCAAAGGTCAAAGGTCAACCCCGAAAGGTCAAAGGTCAAACCGAAAGGTCAAAGGTCAACCCGAAAGGTCAAAGGTCAACCCAAAAGGTCAAAGGTCAAACTGGAAGGTCAAGGGTCAAACTGGGAAGGTCAAGGGTCAACCCGAAAGGTCAAAGGTCAACCCAAAAGGTCAAAGGTCAACCTGAAAGGTCAAAGGTCAACCCCAAAGGTCAAAGGTCAACCTCAAAGGTCAAAGGTCAACCTCAAAGGTCAAAGGTCAAACCCGAAAGGTCAAAGGTCAACCTCAAAGGTCAAAGGTCAACCCGAAAGGTCAAAGGTCAACCCGAAAGGT
>NW_020937564.1:0-312 GCF_003984885.1 Neopelma chrysocephalum
AAAATTTTTATTGGTATTATTTACTTAAAATTTTTATTGGTATTATTCACTTAAAATTTTTATTGGTATTATTCACTTAAAATTTTTATTAGTATTATTCACTTAAAATTTTCCTTAGTATTAGTCACTTAAAATTTTCATTAGTATTATTCACCTAAAATTTTCATTAGTATTATTCACTTAACATTTTCATTAGTATTATTCACTTAAAATTTTCATTAGTATTATTCACTTAAAACTTTCATTAGTATTATTCACTTAAAACTTTCATTAGTATTATTCACTTAAAATTTTCATTAGTATTATTCACTT
>NW_020937565.1:0-376 GCF_003984885.1 Neopelma chrysocephalum
AATTCCAAATGGAAAATAACCAAATATTGATGCAAATAGAGCAGCTCGACCTGTTTGTGAACAACCAGGCTTATTTTTAAGACAAGAGAAAAAAACAAGCTCCACTTCAAAACACTAAGGTTGCCAAAAAAAAAAACAAAACAAGAAAACCTTCCTCAAATGCAACCACTGAGAAATTTCCAAGCTTGCATTGCAATAGTTCAATAAGGACAATGTGTGTTTCATAATTGTATATTATTTATTTGTTATTATTTAATATTATTTATTTAGTATTATTTATTTAAATTATTTATTGCTTCTCATTTACTGTTGTTTATTATATTTATTATTTAAAATTTTTATTAGTATTGTTTACTTAAAATTTTTATTAGTATTG
>NW_020937566.1:0-455 GCF_003984885.1 Neopelma chrysocephalum
AATTCCAAATGGAAAATAACCAAATATTGATGCAAATAGAGCAGCTCAACCTGTTTGTGAACAACCAGGCTTATTTTTAAGACAAGAGAAAAAAACAAGCTCCACTTCAAAACACTAAGGTTGCCAAAAAAAAAAAAAAACAAACAACAAAACCTTCCTCAAATGCAACCACTGAGAAATTTCCAAGCTTGCACTGCAATAGTTCATTAAGGACAATGTGTGTTTCATAATTGTATATTATTTATTTGTTATTATTTAATATTATTTATTTAGTATTATTTATTTAAATTTTTATTTATTGCTTCTCATTTACTGTTGTTTATTATATTTATTATTTTAACAATTTTATCAGTATTATTTACTTAAAATTTTCATTAGTATTATTTACTTACAATTTTTATTGGTATGATTCACTTAAAATTTTTATTGGTACTATTCACTTAAAATTTTTATTG
>NW_020937567.1:0-1808 GCF_003984885.1 Neopelma chrysocephalum
ATGGGAACAAAAACCCCCAAAACGGGGACAAACACACACGAAATGGGGCAAAAATCTCTGAAATGGGAACAAATGTACACGAAATGGGAACAAACACACACGAAATGGGGTAAAAAAACCTGAAATGGGGACAAACACACACGAAATGGGATCAAACACACCCAAAATTGGACAAAACCTCTGAAATGGGAACAGACACACACGAAATGGGGCGAAAAATCCTGAAACGGGGACAAACGCACACGAAATGGGGCAAAAACCCCTGAGATGGGGACAAACACACACGAAATGGGAACAAACACACACCAAATGGGGGAAAAACACCCTGAAACGGGGACAAACACACATGAAATGGGATAAAATCCCCTGAAACGGGGACAAACACACGAAATAGGGACAAACAAACACCAAATGGGGCAAAAACACCCTGAAATGGGGACAAAAACCCCCGAAATGGGGACAAACACACCCCCAATGGGGCAAAAACCCCCTGAAACGGGACAAACACACACAAAATGGGGCAAAAACCCCTGAAACGGGGACAAACACACATGAAATGGGAACAAACACACACAAAACGGGGCAAAAACACCCTGAAACGGGGACAAACACACATGAAATGGGACAAAAACCTTTGAAATGGGAACAAAAACTCCCAAAACGGGAACAAACACACCCAAAATGGGGACAAACACACACGAAATGGGAACAAACACACTCGAAATGGGGTAAAAAACTCTGAAACGGGGACAAACACACATGAAATGGGAACAAACACACAGGAAATGGGAACAAACACACAGGAAATGGGGCAAAAACACCCTGAAATGGGAACAAACCCACTGGAATGGGAACAAAGTCACCCAAAATGAGGCCAAAACCACCCAAAGTGGGAACAAACCTACCTAAAATGGGAGGGGAGCGAGGCCTCCTATGAGGACACAGGGACACGAGGGGGGGTGTCCCCTGTGGGTGCCACCCCTGGGTGTCCCCAGACGTCCCCAAATGTCCCCAAACGTCCCCTGGGTGTCCCCTGGGTGTCACCTGAGTGTCCCAAATGTCCCGAAATGTCCCCAGGAGGTGAACAAGGTGTTCCTGGTGGGGCTCTTTGGGAACACCGGGATGGGACACGGGGATGTGGGTGCCACCCCTGGGTGTCCCCAAACGTCCCCAAATGTCCCCAAGTGTCCCCTGGGTGTCCCTGATGTCCCCTGGTGTCCCCAGGAGGCGAGCATTGTATGAGGACACAGGGATGGGACACAGGGATGGGACACGGGGACACAACACAGGGACACGAGGGGGGTGTCCCCTGTGGGTGCCACCCCTGGGTGTCCCCAAATGTCCCCAAATGTCCCTAAATGTCCCCTGGGTGTCCCCAATGTCCCCTGTGTCCTTTGGGTGTCCCCAGGAGGTGAACGAGGTGTTCCTGGTGGAGCTCTTTGGGAACACCAGGATGGGACACAGGGACACGAGGGGGGTTTCCCCTGTGGGTGCCACCCCTGGGTGTCCCCAAATGACCACAAATGTCCTAAAATGTCCCCAAATGTCCCCTGGGTGTCCCCAATGTCCCCTGTGTCCTTCAGGTGTCACCTGAAGGTGAACAAGGTGGGGCTCTTTGGGAACACCAGGATGGGACACAAGGGGGTGTCTCCTGTGGGTGCCACCCCTGGGTGTCCCCAAATGTCCCCTGGGTGTCCCCAAACATCCCCAAATGTCCCCAAATGTCCCCAAATGTCCCCTGGGTGTCCCTGATGTCCCCAATGTCCCCAGGAGGCGAGCGAGGCGTACCTGGTGGGGCTGTTTGAGGA
>NW_020937568.1:0-553 GCF_003984885.1 Neopelma chrysocephalum
ACGAAACGGGGACAAACACACACATGAAATGGGGCAAAACCACCCTGAAACGGGACAAACACACACGAAATGGGGTAAAAACACCCTGAAACGGGGACAAACACACATGAAACGGGGACAAACACACACGAAATGGGGCAAAAACACCCTGAAACGGGACAAACACACACGAAATGGGAACAAACATACACGAAATGGGGCAAAAACACCCTGAAATGGGGACAAACACACATGAAATGGGACAAAAACCTTTGAAATGGGAACAAAAACCCCCAAAATGGGAACAAACACACCCAAAATGGGGACAAACACACACGAAATGGGGACAAACACACACGAAATGGGGTAAAAAACCCTGAAACGGGGACAAACACACATGAAATGGGAACAAACCCACTGGAATGGGAACAAAGTCACCCAAAATGAGGCCAAAACCACCCAAAGTGGGAACAAACCTACCTAAAATGGGAGGGGAGCGAGGCCTCCTATGAGGACACAGGGACACAAGGGGGGTGTCCCCTGTGGGTGCCACCCCTGGGTGTCCCCAAATGTC
>NW_020937569.1:0-312 GCF_003984885.1 Neopelma chrysocephalum
CACGAGGGGGGTGTCCCCTGTGGGTGCCACCCCTGGGTGTCCCCAAAAGTCCCCAAACGTCCCCAAATGTCTCTGATGTCCCCCTGGTGTCCCCAGGAGGTGAACAAGATGTTCCTGGTTGGGCTCTTTGGGAACACCGGGATGGGACACAGGGATGGGACACCTGGATGGGACTCAGGGGGGTGTCCCCAAATGTCCCCTGGGTGTCCCCTGGGTGTCCCCAAACATCCCCAAATGTCCCTAAATGTCCCCTGGGTGCCCCCCCTGTCCCCAGGAGGCGAGCGAGGCGTACCTGGTGGGGCTGTTTGAGGA
>NW_020937570.1:0-43526 GCF_003984885.1 Neopelma chrysocephalum
AATTGTTAACTTCAAAAATACTATCTCTTGGTGCCCTTTGCTGGGATCGTGAGGTACTGCTTTTCCTTCCATTTCAAATTGCAAACATTTCAGGGCTTTTTTTATTGAAAAAAAAAAAAGAAAAAATAATTGAATTTTATTTTTTTTCTCTTCTTGACCTTCAGTCTCCGAGCAGGCTTCCTTCCCCAACCCTTGGCTCATTTTAAGAGGACAGGTTGCTTCATTACCATTCAAACCCAGTTTTTTTAGGAGCAGAGGCACGATATTGAGATGGGTACAGGAGTTCATGTTACTCTTTTTTACTGGTTTAGCTCTCTGATTTGTTGGCAGTGAAGCTGGTTGTTCTGCTGGAAGTAGTTCAAAGGTAACCTTGCTCTGTTTTACCTGGTATTTCTTTATTTCTGCAGATATATTTAGCACTCTTCCAAGGTGGCAGAACAAGTTCAATATACGCTCCATTGACTTGACCTGTAAGATAATGCAGATGTTGCATAAAACCCAAGGAGGGATGCACACTTAGAGGTACAACAAAATGAAGCTAGTTTGAACCTGAGATCCCCAGTTTTCAACCAGCTAAACCACTGCTAATTCACAATGTGAACTCCACAAGCCAGGAAAAATTTGGGGTCATGTGCAGATGCTCGACAGTCAGACACTCAAATATGCTGGGCCCTGAGAGGTGCTGCTTAATTCAGTGAGTGGTAAGTGCTTAGTTATTTTCAACATCAGGTCAAAAAAGAAGGAAAAAGGCAGATGAATGTTCCCATTGAAGTCAGTGGGAAGGGTGCCAGGATTTTAGGTTTTCAGCCTGTTAGAAATGGAAATGTTTCAGCTTGTTTTAAAAAATAAAAAAGGCAAAAAGGTGATGCCAAGATGGAAAGAGCTGCAGAGTGTCTCAGCATGCATGTGTTCCAAGAGCCCAGGAGGTTTGGGGAGGGCTCCAGTGTTTCATTTTATCACTGTTAACAGGTATTGGCTTCTTGACAGGCACAGGCTGGGTGTTGGGGGGAGGTGGACGCTGCTCATCCTTTCTTTGGCAGGACAGATGTGTTTACCCTGCCAGAAAGCAGGGCTGGGTGCTGGGGGCAGAGAGAGCTTTCCAGGAGACTTCAGTCAGCAGGGGAGAAACACCCACATTTGGTTCACATGACCTTTTTAAAAAAATTTCTTTTTCATTTTTTTGACGTAAATTTTAAAGTTAACAAGTCTCTCTCTACATGTTTGGACTCCCCTTGTAACTAACACCTCTGAATATCTGTGAGTTTTGTAGGTCTTTATGGACAGAATATTCAAGATGTTCAAGGTGGGTAAATTGAGTGTGGATGGCTAAACTGCCTACCTACCATACTTTCAGGTTCTCTTACATTTTACAAGGTACCTGACTTACTTTCCTTGATATGGTCCTTGATATGGTCCAGCCTATCTCTAATTTTTTTATTGTGATTATTTTTTGCTCACAAACAAATGTCTAATTAGGTCTGCAACAGCCCTAGTATGAGTACATAAAGTTTAGCATTTTAAATATCTTTCTTTACTGCAAGTTTAAATAGTTGTACAGATAGTTTATAAGCACAATATTTTAAGAAAATAAGTGGCTGGTCTACTGGGCAGCCTTTGTGCCACTTCAGTGCTAGGAAGTTAAAAACAAGGAAAAAAAAACAACAAAAAAAAAACTTTTTGTGGTTTACTACTATTTCTGTGGAATAATTATAAAGTCTTGACCTTTTTAAAATCAACCTCATTTGGATGCATCTGAACCAGCAGAGCTGTGTTATATTTTCTATCTTTGCTAGAACTTCTACAGAGGAGGATGAATATTTCTTCAAAAGTGGTTATAGTTACCAACACATTGGATACTCGCAAAAAGCAACTTATTTAGCCTCCTGCCCCCTTTATGGAACAACAAATATTTTGACTTAACATCTGTTACTACGCTATATTTGTATTTGAAAGTTCCAAGGAACCTTGTAATAAAAAAAAATGAAGTACTAAGGCATTTTCCTTCCAAGAGTACTGAATTTTTCCATAGGTGGTGTAGAAAATGGCAGTTCCACTCAGATAGTTGATGCTGGCAACTTGAGGCCATCACATACTTTAAGAAGTGAAAAAAATGGTAATTTAGCCATCTTTGTCTTCCATTTGGTGATACGACAGAATTCAGTAAATAAACCACTAATGCCATGCTCTTTTCTTTTTTTTTGTTTGTTTGTTTGTTTGTTTGTTTTTGGTTTGGTTTGTTTCTTTGGGTACAGTTGCTATTACCTCTATAACATGTGCCAGAAATACATTAGAGAATAACGGTAGTAAAAGAAAATGTAGAAGTTGATTTTTAAGCTGCTTTTGAATCACAACCTTGTTGAATTTCTGTTGAACAAGTGCTGACACACCTTTTAAATTCCAGTTGACATCATCCCTTTCTTACACAAGTGTGTTTTTTGCTCTCGTGCATCTTTTCAGGCACTGAAAGAGTAGGTGCAATGCAAGGAGTAGAAAAGAGGTTGAACATATTAAAGAGCCAACAAAATAGTTGATTTTTTTATGCTGTGTCTTACAAAATGAAGGTGAGGAGACCTGAGAGGACCTACTTTCACCACTGAAATACACCTCTGCCAAGATGAATTGGTCTCTATGGGGGATGGTTTGGCTACAGAAAGCAATAGTAACAGATAACGACATCGCCTCAGAGTGTTCTCACCAGTCTGGAAATGTTGGGGGGGGAGGAGAGAAGACCCATTTCTTTCATGCTACTCTGATAGTGAAAAACAAGTCGTTAGAGATCTATGATATTCTGGGTTTTAGGATCAACTTTTGTTTATATACTGTAATTTAAATAAATTGCATTTACATGCCTAGTTTCTGTAATATTTGTGTATACAATACCAAAATCTTACAAGATGTAAATTGTGTATAACTGCACAGACTCCTTGCCCTAGGTGTCTGAGAACATTTTAAGTTTAATTCATATATTATAAAATGACTAGATGTGACTGTTGATTTACAGAATTTACATATCACAAAAAGTTAATTATTTGTGGTACTTAAGTTAATAAAAAAATAGTGAATTCTTTTTCTTTTTTCTCAGTTCTTAAAAAGCATTACCCAGTTGATCTGGCAATGATTATGTGTATGAGCCACAAATATTGATAATTTTTCCATTACATTTTTTCTTTTCTTTTCTAGATATTAATATGTTTCTCGCTATAGTTTGTATAACAACTTGTGTTCACGTTATCTATGTTGCTGTAATTTTTGTGCTTTAATTCCTCTTATTTCGACTGATTAAAAAAATCAAGCTCCTGTAACTTGCACTTTTCCCCAATCCTTAATACTCTTGTATGGCAACCAAAATTACTGTAAGAAATAAATATAATATTGCACTAAGGTTGTGGTTCTGATTGCAAACAGAGAACACTGTCTGGATTTTTATTAAAAAAAAAAAGTTGCCAAAAAACTTGCAATTTGTTTTGAAAACACATAAAATGCTTTAACAAAATGTAGGTAGAATTAATGGAAAATAATTGATTTTTTGTTGGGAAAAAGCATTTCCTGTTTATTTCTTCTTTTTGGTTAAAGCATTTTTCATGCTGAATGTTCATTATTTCAGGTTCATAATTGAAGTTTGGAAAGTAAAAAATATTTTAGGAAGAGGTAGAAAACTTCATATCTATTTGCCTTAAGGTGGATTTGGAATAACCATGGAATGTTCTTTGTCCTGGCTGAGCGTGGGGGGGAGGGATGCATGCCCTGAACTCAGTGCTACTGGTCCTGTTCTGTTCTGCAATTTAAAAAGGCACTGAAAAGTGGGATTTTTTTTCTTTTTTTGAATTTTTTTTTGGGAGGGAGGGAGGGAGATATTGTAGGGCAGAGTAGCTTTCCAGAGGAGAGAAGGGAACAGTGCTCCTTGTGACGTAAAAACTGTACCAGTGGGGTCTGTTTTTACTGTGAATAAACAAGGCTTCAAATGGAAAAAAAAATAAGGAAACAATTCACATCTTCTTTTGGCTTAAGTTAAAAATTTGTTTTTCTGTCTTTAAATGGTGATGCAATGAAGAATATTTTTATTTTCTAAGATATTGGAATAAATGCCTAGAACTGTTGCCATTTGGTTTCATATGTTCCTTAACTACTATTCTCTTCTCAGATGTTGTTCTAGTTCATAATTTTTGTAGCTACTTCTTTCATAATTCTCCAACAACAAATACTTGGCAGCTTTGTTTTGTTAAAAACACAGAAGAAAATCAGCCTGTTTGGGTTCCTTTTATTTATTTATTTCAGGTATTGTGGCAATCCAGTGCTAAAAAACATCTTTGTATCCAAATAAAGTCAGGTATTTACAGTGCAAAACGAAGAATGCTTTGCAATTGTCTCTGCTTGTTGGCCAAAGAAATGAGAAGAGTTGATCATTGCTGTCATTGTGTACATTGTATCAATGTGTTATGTTCTGTTTTATTCTTTGGTTTGGGCATTTTTCTGAATTTTTTTCCTGTATTTTTCTGCATTTTGTGGACTTTCGTTCTTTTTGTCTTTTGATGGGCCACTCAGAATACCACGATTGTAACAATACTTGGGAATGTGTGTTTTTCTAAAAAAAAAATTGTACGTGCCTTATAATTTCCAACCTGGATCAGCTACACTGTATTTAACATAAAAAAGCTTTATCTTCAAGGTGGTTTAGTACCTGACAAACAGAGTGTGCAGTGCTGGGCTTCGGAGGGAGCAGTTTGTGTCGCTGCATTAGGAAAAACAGATAAACTGAATTGATTTATATCTTATTTTGCTACATTTTTTGGCATGACGAGCCTGATTTTAAACCTTCTATTCCAATCAAGTAAATGAGGGGGGGGAGAAGTGAAACGAGACTGTTATTTTTAGGTTGTTTATTGCCATAAATACTTGGTTATTGGTGTAGTTGACGTGCTGTGTTTCACAGACGAGGTAACAATACTAAATAAACCAAGTGGACTTAATGCTGTTAAGTCTGCACCAAACTGGTTCTATACCGCTGACATCTAGTGGAGTCTGATGGACATTGTCTCAGAGCAATAGAAGATCTTTGGCAATATTTCTTTCTTTTCAGCAACTGTCATTCTTTCTATGAGAAATAGTTTTAGAAGATTTTGTATTATTATTTAAGTTGGCCTCCATATGTAAGTCATAAAAAGGCTGACTGTATAATTACACAAATTATACATGAATGAGAAGTCTTTAAAGAGCTGTAAATGTGTTTTCTAGTCTATGTGTGCTTCTTTTTTCTCAGTTTTATGTTTTGAATGTGAGCATCTCCTTCATCTGCATCCAGCACGTTTTTTAATGGGAATATGGGTTTTTGTCTCCAGTACTGTAAATCTCAGACTGTTTTGACCAATTCCTGACGTTGCAATCTGATGAACAGCAGCTTGTTTAGCTCCAAACTGCAAAAGAGAGTGAGGTCTTTAGGTCAGGAAGCAGTTCAGAACACCAGGGGGGCTTATTTTCTCAGATGTACCTGCAGAGTTTGGTTTCTCCAGTAAAATTTTTTTTCCTCAGGACTGATGCTGGGAGGAATACGTGCACGTGTGTGTGAGTTCTTGTATGCTTTCAATGTAAAGGTTCTTGGGCAGCATTAGAAATTACTGTACAAATAGGACACCAGTGTTGCATGTGCTTAAAAATGTATTGGAATCAATGTCACCGTGTACCTGTTTGCTCTGGAAATCTGAAGAGAATACAATATACAGAAATGTCAAAATCTAATTCATGTTTTAATGGGTTATTTTCCACTCATATTTTCCCATTATCTAACTGTCTCTAATCCCCCAGCTTTCTTAAAAGCAATTTAAAGTGATTACTTGCAAATTTTAGGAAAAAAAAAAGCCTTGGAATAGCTTAAGCTGAGGTTTGGGAAGAGGAGTTCACCTCTCCATACACAACCTTCTGAAACCTCAGATTCCTTTGCCTGAAGGATGTTCTTCTTAAAAAAACAAATCCTGAGGGAAGCGTTGCCTTGTTACCACAATGTGAAGGATTCCCAGCAGTTTTGGGAATGGCCAAACATGGCTCTTCTCCCCCAGGCTGCCCCTAGAAAATACTCAGTGAGGAACTACTAATACGTGTACTAATACATTTGTCCTTTTGTTTTGATCTTGTTGGTGCAGCTTGATGGCTCCTTTGAAGCCAAATTCAGACCTGCAGTGGGAAGGGCAAGGTGAGAGCTCCAAGTTTCTCATTAGAGGAGATCAGACAGAAAGGGGGCTGAGACAGAATTTACTTATAATTTACTTATTTTTTATTGATATAGTTAGATCTGGTTACCTCACCTGTAAGACTTTAAGTGCCCCAGGAACAGATGTTATGCTGTACATTTCCCCTGAGGCCATTTGAAATCTCTCATAATGCTAATTTTCTGCATTACAGAGAAAACCCAAACAGGGGTAGTTGACTCCCAGAAGCTATTTAGCAATTTTTAAGGAAAAATTTTTCTTTCAGAGACCACTTCCTCAGCTCTCTGTGCATTCAAAGCAGGTCATTTGCACACCTGGCCTTTTAGTCTGGCATTTCTGCAAATGGTTTCATTCAAACCTATGTTCTGGTACCACCTTGGTGCAAACTACAACCCTTTAAAGATAAGTCACTAATAGTAGAGCTAATACTGTTTGTGCTGGTGAAGAGGCTGGTTTATTCACAGGAAAGATCAATGATACACTTGAAAGATTAGTGCAGTGGAAAGAGGGAATATTCTCTTGTACAACAAGCAGAGAATCTCTCCATGAATCCACAGGACTGTTGGAGGGGACAGAAAAGAAGAGAAAACTTTGTCTTGATAAAGACATGCAAAACACACAGCCATGAAAAAGGCATTTTGCACAAGAAGTAAGGCCCTATTAGTGTGAGTGGGCTGGAGGGTGTTCACAGGAGCTCATCCAGGCGGGTTCCAGCGGGAGAGGTGTGGGAACCAGCTGCTGTGCTGTAGGATCTGGGAGTGGGGGCTGCAGCAGGGTTTGGAATGACTGGGTCTATTTAACCAAGCAAATAGGAGGCTGAAATGAGATGTCTGCTTTTCCCACTCACTTGAGTGGGTGAGCTGCCAGCAGAGGGATTGTAACTAAAAGGAACGTTGGCGCTGGAACATGTTACTGATTGGGGATGAATTCAGGATGGAAGCTGGGAGAAAATCCTGACAGTGAGAAGAATGCGGCTGTGGTGTAGTGTCCTACAAGGAATAGCATGGGAGTTCACCACTCCAGGGGCTGGAAGTCCATAAATACAGGAGAAGGCCTGTGTTTATCTCTCATGGCACACGCTTTATCCTGAGCACCTCCTTGCAAACTCATCTGCCAAAGCCATAGGCTTGGAAAAACAGGGTGGAGGGATCCCAGCCTACCCTGAGAGCAACCCCCATTGTTGGAAAGATGGATGGAGGCTCTAAAACAGTGTTTCCCAGCTGGACAGAGGTGTGAGGGGTGGCACCTTCCAGGTGAAGCCCTTATTCTGTAGGAGTTCAAATTGTTCAACCCACCATGGCATGGGAGAGGCTGTGGAGGCTCCCAGGATGAGTCCCATTCCTCAAAGAGCAGGGCGGGACAGGAGGGATTGGCAGCTGGGAAGCCCAGCTGTCATGGTTCCTTACACCTGCTAGAGTAGGTGATTACATTCTTACATATTAAATTATTTACTGTGATATAAATTCCTTCCTGTGAGGGTGGTGAGGCCCTGGCACAGGTTGTTCAGAGCAGATGTGGCTGCCCTGTCCCTGGAAGGCCAGGTTGGAGAGGGCTTGGAGGAACCTGGGATAGTGGAAGGTGACCCTGCCCATGGCAGCGGGGTGGAATGAGATGAGCTTAAGGTCTCTTCCCACCCAAAACATTCCAGGCTTTTATGATTCTATGATGTATTTTACACTGAAAAAGAATAATTAGATTAATACTGAAGCACTAGATGAAGCACTGGAGCAGGGAAACAAAAACCTAGGATATGCATCTAAGTGATGCCAAACCTGGCTGCAGTGTCAATAAATTTCAGGGGATAGGGGCAACAATTTGTTCAGGCAAGAGAAAATCCTGCCACCTCTGCACAAGCAGTGCATCCTCTTGCCAGCATGAAACAAGTGAAATAAAATAGCTAAAATAAAATAATAAGCTGCAACTCATTAGGGATTAAGCTAAAGATTACACAAGACTAAGCAACTAGCCCTGATCTACTGTTAACAAATGCCATTTCTTCCTCACCTTCAAGTTCTGCTTGTTTTCATGGCTTGTTTTGTTCTTTTTTTTAATAAATAAATAAATAAATGAAACAGCTAAAGATCGTTGCATTCATGTTGGAATCAATCACTCCCTTTCCTCTCTAACTGAAGTTAGAGTGTGTATTTATGTGTATTGCATCACAGCTGACATCATCTCATAGATCTCTGAAAAAAATTAGAGCCAGGAAAGCAAACATCAGATTTTGTAACACTTGAAGTTCAAGAGGAACAAATTCGAGTTGTTCTTGACTGATTTTGTTGGATGGCCCTGTGGACATGACTCCATTCTTACACATCCCTCTGTAACAGGGTGTCCTCACATTACCAGGATGGGCTGAGCAAGTAGGAAAAGAAAAGGGAAAGAGGGGAAAGGGAAAGAAAGGAAAAGGAAAGAAGGGAAATGAAACCACTGAGGGGGCTGCTGCCTCTATTCTGTTGAAGCACCCAGACAAGCCAGTCTCTCTGCAAAAACTATTTGACATTAGATGGAGGTTCCTAAAACCGAAGTGAAGGATTGGCACCTGGTGAGACCTGATTCACCACACATTCCTTTGCCAGCATCCTGCGGACCAGAACATAAATTATGACAGACAAAAGCACTTGAACCCCCTTCAGAGACATTTCATCCTCCCCTCTAATTACTGACTGTTTTTCGCCTGCTCATGCGGTTCAGCCATGGGCTGAAGAACCAGGAGATGGCATGGTTCTCACCTCTCCTTTGGGAAGAGCCAGGGGCAGAGTGCTGGAAGTCTTACTCCTTTCTTCACACTGTTTGAGGGTAAGGATTTTTAATTTCGGCCTATTTTGCTTGAATGCTTTTGTTTTCTTAGGTTTTTTCTCCTCCTCCCAGCTGGAAGGTCATGTCACCCACCACACCTCCCTTTTTCACCTTAGAATAGAATTTATCGGGGCAAATACTGGGATGGGGGTTTAGTTCAGTTTGTAAGGACAACAGACAACTTACAGCAGTTTCTGTAAATCCTGAAAGTGTTAGCAAAAGACATAATTTTTCTTTTCTTTTAGCCATTAAATAACAAATGAAAGAGACATTCTAACCAGAGGATGCTCCATCAAGGGCAAAAATCCCATGTACTTAGCTACAACAAATCCTACGAGGAATGGCTCTGAGAGACTTGAAAGACAAAACCAGTATTTAGAAACAAACAGAAATCGGTAGATGATTGACTGTCCCCTAACGGGTGACAGGGTGTCTCAGTTTAATGAGACTGAAAGTGTTTTGCTAAGGAGGGTGAGTTGTGAGGCAGACCAAACTCCTCTCTCTCAGCAATTGTAAATCCGAAATTAAGAGGCTTCAGTCGAGGAAGTGTGGAAAAAAGAAAAATAACAACCCTTTATTAAAGGATATATGTGTATTGGCAAATACAGCGAAAGAACACAAAACCAACTAAACAATCACCTCTCCCCACAGTCTTCGGAGGGCCGTCAGCTTGGAATGCGGATCTGCTAGCTAGTTGCTTTGTGTGTGTCAATCACCCTAGGCAAACACCTTCCCCCTCCCTCGTTTAAGATCTTTCTTTTACAGCAATGGAGGGGAAAGAAAAATTCCCTGCTTGCTTTTTTAGAACAAGTAAACTTATGACAGATACTTACAACTTCAGTGTAAGGATTTGTTTGTAGTTATCAGCTAGAAAAAACAAAGGCCAAAACTAACATCAAGGCTTTACAGAAGAAAAAGGTTATTCAAACCCAAATTAACAGCAATGCAATTTTAAAATTAGTAGACTCAGGTAGAACAAGCTCACTGGAGAATCTGTTTCCAGACTGCAATGGAAATAACACCCAATATTTAGTAAAGAAATGTTATTGAGATACTCCCAGGCTGTATTTGAGTTTGGGTATATTGCTACAATAAGAAAGATTTTGATTGCTTTTGTTTTTATCAGTGCTTTTTTTGACCACATTAACACTGTTGTGCCAGAGCAGTGAAAGGCTTAGTTAATTAAGATTTTTTCTGTAGCTAGCATATAGATGAATTCAGGGTAAGATGATACATGCAGTAGTTTATATTTTACCAGAAATGGTAATAGAACTCTATGTGTGCTGGGAATAATTCCAGAATGGGTTAGGCTGGAAAAGCCCTCTAAGACCAAGTCCAGCCATTGTCCCAGCACTGCCAAGCCCACCACTAAACCATGTCCCCAAGCACCACCTCTACATGACTTTTAAATAATTGAATAATTCTAAATTAAATTAAATCATGGTCAATCTCGAATTTGAGCATAAAGCTACAAACACAGGCTGTGATGTGCACAGGTCAAAGGCCAGAGCTGTTTGACTAACAGCAATATTATTAATAGTGTTAGAAACAGCAAAAATGTAAATGAGTATGTCATCACCTGGCACTGTGGAGGTTAAATGAACACACATTGCTGAAGAAAATCAGTAAGGGGGTGAGGTGGGGCAAGGAGAAGATGACAAGCACCTGGGAAACAGCACCTGACTGCAGAACTAATCTCTCCTGCCGTCCCTCAGCATGGCAGGCAAGGAAACGTTGGCTGACCTTGCATTATAAAGGCACTTAACTTTGTTTTATTTAGGGTGACTTGGCTCTTTGTGGTTCAACCATGAAATACAAGAGCTCTGTTAGTGGTAGTTGAGAGGATGAAATTTTCCATGAAACAAAGAGCTCCTCCTGGGCTCTGGCCCCGCTCTGGATCTGGCAGAGAACAGCTCCTTCTCTTCCAAAGTCTGAGCAAATGCTGATTCCTGTCCAAGATTCAACAAAAAGCCCAGGGCTATTTTAAGAGTGTCTTTGTACTTTTGCTGACCCACCTGAAGTTTAGTTTGTCACATGCTTTGCTTTCAAAGAAAAAGCCAATAATTACTGGTAGTAATAATTACTGCACCGTGCAGGCAAGACAGCAAATTGCATAATTTCTCTAAAGCTTTTGTAGGCCTTACAAACCTTTTAAAAGAATATCCAATTCTCAGCAATGCCCCAGCTCCTGACTTGCCATTAGCCTGATGTTTATTCTTCATTTAGAACTCCTGCTCTTGCAGTGGAGTTTGCTGTCTAGAGAATTAAAGAATCTTCTTTAGCTTTTAATTTCAGCATCTCTGACTTTATTGCACTTTTGCTGCGCTGCCTGAAACCAAAATCTGGAATTTGAAACTAAAAATGTTGACCTGTCATGTGAGACATGTGAGCCCAACTCTCTGAGGACCATCATCTTATTTTATGGTGAGAATTCTGCTAGAAGTTTATGTCAGCCAGAATAGCTGTAGGCATCCCCTGGGCTTTGAGTTGAGCAGCTGGGAGGACAAGGACACCAAAACCCACCCTTCAGCTCTGTGATTGTGACTTGGCCAGCTTCCTTTCTCTGCAGAAAGAGGAGAGGTGAAGGCATCTAACCATAGAGCTGTGTGATTTTTAGAGCCTTTGCGGAGCAGATTGGCCCCATGCCTGCTCTGAAGGCTAACAAGAAGGTATTTTTAACTATGAAGTGCCACCACCTCTTTAGGTGACCATTTAGGTGTGCAGCCATTTCAAATACAAGAGGGTATTTGAAATTCCATTCCCTGCAAGCAGAGCCCCATTTTCAGTGGCCTTGGGTAACGGAAATAGCTGAAATAGCTGATTTTTTTTTTTTTTGCTACTTAAAAGTAATTGTTTAATCAATTTTGCCTGACTCCACAAGGCCATCAAACCCTGGTTTTGTGGCAAGTGTATTAGATCACCAGGCACCTCTTTTTAGGGTTTCCTTGCTGCATGCAAGACACTCCCCAGACAGCTGAAGATGTATTGCCCCTTTTTCTGTCCCAGCTCCTAGGACAAATGTGTCAAGTAAAGCTATTTTAATCAATTCAAATTCCCTTTCTGGAAGCCACCCAAGGCAGTGCTCCGGACATTTAGCATTGCATGGCTGAGATCAATTTTTGCTTCTTTCCTCTTTCCCTGGACTCAATTTCTCCTTTGCCAAGTAACTTTAGAGCAGCTTCTGTAAATCAAGGGAGAAGCAATGGGCTCAATGTGAGGGGAATTTGAAGAAGCTTCTTTCAAATTTAGTACAAATTAGGCACCACATTCTTGGCATCCTGTTGATACTTGGATATGGACATGCCTGTATTATTGCAGCCAGAATCTATAACATAGAAAACCTGCAGCAAGGTGAATATTGACTACATGAAACAGCAGTTCTTGAACTTCATACCACCAGGAATTGACTTGCTCGTGGAATATTAAACATCCGTGAGTTGCACTTTGAAAGTCTCTGTTATAGACTGAAGGGTCTCAGAAAATCATAGGGGGCTTTAAGTCTGCATTTGCAAAAGCTCTCATCTAAAAGTAGGGGCTTCAGATAAATATCCTTGGTAAATAGCATTTATTCTACTTGATAGAAAAGGCACCTAAAAACTAGAATATCCTGAGATGATTGAAGCTGGAAGGTCAACTGGCACAGGGAAAAAAAATGCAGAGGATGTACAGACCACATGCAAGGTGAAAATTTGCTGTTGTGCATTCTATCTAAGCCAAGCCACCTCTTCAGAGGATATTTCCAGGTAATTTCTCCTGCCTCTGCTCCTCTTCATTGGTTAAGAGTCAAAAATCTGGTTGTTCCTGCTGTTGAAAATCTAGTTAAATTAAAAATCAACAGCTACCAGCGACATTATGGAACAGTCAAGGGTATCTCATAACTGAGAATTTCTCCACCTCCCATGTAATAGCTTTCAAACTATGTCTTTCTCAGTTTATTGTTGCTAACAATTATTATAGAAATAGGCAAATGAAATATTTTAAAATATTTATATACAAATACTTCATTGATTGTTCCTACTATGTGCTAAATTATAATTTAGAAGAATGATACTCAGAAGTGTAAAATCAATTGATTAGACAGTGAATAAAATCAGTGCCACTGCTGCCTCCTGTCAGCTGAACCCCAGTGACAACAGGATTGCATTAAGCAGTAACATGATAAATTCAAGGTGCCAGGAAAGTAAATGGCTCACCCAAAGTCAGACGATGAATCAGTAAGACATCCATTAACAGAAATTAATGGGCTTGCTTGCTTCTTGCATTAGTTACCCACAAGGAGGGCTGAGCCAGCCCTGCTGATGGAAAATGCTGATAGTTTGGGGTGGGTTTTTTTCCAGCAGCATTTTGGATAACTACTGATAAATTTGAGTGATCCTAAAAGTTTAAGACTTGACTCCTAATCTCCTAGTGGCAACAGCACAATCATAATGCTGATACCTAAATATGCTTGACAAGATATTATCTCAATCTGGATAGAACATCTTGCCATGTTATGATAGTGGGATTAGTGGTTTAGAGATGAAGTTTTCTCTGTTAGGTGAGGCAATCCACGAATAAGCTCCCAAAACTTAATACCCTTAATATTGCTGATAGTGTCACCTAATTTGTTCTTCCAATAACTCGCTTCTTCCTCTGACAAAGGATCACAGTATTTTCCTCATGATGCTGCTTATGAAGTTTGCCCACAGTGAGGTCACTTTGAGCTTTTCCCTCCTTGCTGGAAGCTCATTTCTTGCCAGGCAGGACCTGTTTGCCTTTCAGTGGCTCTGGCAGCCCTGCTCCAGCCCTGTCCTGCCACCAGGTTGTGCCCAGGGAGGGCTCAGGGACTCTGCCTCCCCCCCAACAGGCTCCTCATCCCTCAAATCTGCCTTCAGCAACACAAAGCTTAAACAACACCCTTCACCACCCCTTTGGTGCAAAGCCCACCTGTGCATGCACGTTGTCTTCTCAAATTATGTGTTTTCAAGTTATCTGCTCTCACTGTGTATTTTGGGACTTGTGGCAGTGAGAACTGAAGCTTTGGGTTTCCTGTTAATTAGTAGCACTAATGAATGATTAGGAAAAGGCTGTTGGGATTTTCTTTCTTAGGTGTACCAGATTCTCAGAGCAGCTGAGGATTAGAAACTGTAAAATATGGACAGGATGGCAGGACACCTTTCTGATGCCAAGGCTTACAGGAGCAAAGCCTTGGGAAGCACCTGCCCTGTCATGAAGAAGAACAAAACAGCTTTAAAGTGATGTAAAAATTTATTTGACTGTAAGTAAGGCTGTCTTTTCAGTAGCACTCTGTGTCCTGTTGCCACCAGTATTCCCTAGGCAACTCTTCTCACCACAACCACAACTCACTGGGACTTCCAGCAGAAGTAACAGGCATACAAAAGGCAAAACTGAGCCTGATGCTAATATATTTAAGAAGATTTTTAAAAGCATCTCTTCTTTAAGTGCACCCAAAGTCTAATTTTGATCTAAATATTTCCACATGGGAAAAGGATTAAAAGACACAGCAAATGGAGTTTTGAGGAAGGGAAGTATGTGGAAGGCAGCAACAACCTAGGATAGGTGCCTTCACCACAGCAGCTCTCCATAGGAAATACAATTCCTTGTAGCAAAACCAGTACCAGATAAGCTTGAGACAAGGTGAACTATCAAAGCAATTTAAAAACACACAAAATATTCCATGCAAATGGTTCAAAAAGTTTATTGAATATTTAATTTACAAAAATCATATCCCTATGAGGTGTTCTATGCAAAATTGGATAAAATAAACTGCATATAAAACCCAACCCTAATCAATGCAAATACATCACAGAAAATGAAACCATGGAAAGGAGAAAAAAAAAAATTATAATCATGAGACACATATGACATTCATTAAGGATTGTCCCAACCATCCAAGAATTGGTTAACATGATGCCTTCTTCCTTGACACATTACACATTTTACCATTTTTATACAGGTCTTCTATATTACATTGGTCCAAATTTAGAGTTTATAAAAATTCTTCGCATTCTTTCTTAACTGCTACACCAGTTTTGCCATTTTCCTTTTAATCAGAAGGTGGAAACAGACAGTACATATATTGAACGTGTGCACTATTAGATGCAACTTGCTATCTTTGGTAGGGACCCTAAATCTGCAGTGGTAAGCTTTCTAGAATGACAAGATTTTCAGGTTTGGCAAAAAAACCCAAACGACCAGGTTTAATTTTGTTGTTAAGTAGAACGTTACTGGCAGTTTCTGTTGAACATACAAAAAGTATAGTTGTCTCTTGTATGATTTCAAAAGACAGACTGTTTATATGGGTTTTGAATCTAATTATTTGTTTTAACATTCCTTGACTTCAATATGGTACCATAAAATGTCACTACTGCAGAGCAGGCCATTCCTGGTATGAACATGGATGCACTGCACACAGAACACAACTGCAATCCCATCCTGCCTCTTTTTGTCCCATTTAAAGCAATGAAAATATTCCTGCAGGTAGTCACAGATATGGATACCAGTTTCCTTTTGAACAAGCAAGAATCTCGCTGAGTGATTTAACACTCATGTAGTAACTTTTCCAAGTTTTCCTGGGAAAGAGAAGGGTGAAGCAAAAACAAAAAGTAAAGAAATTTGGGACAATCAGTGCTAGAGAGTTTGCAGCCCTCCTCTGGGATAACATGAGCAGGAGGAGCAGGATCAAGAAAAAATAATTAAAAAAGAGAGAAAAAAATCAATGCAAGAGCCAAGGAAAAAGTACCAGACTGTTTCCTTCATAACATTAATATTCCATAAATACTGGACAGTATTGGATTAACTGCCATTAGCTGTAGCTTTCAAACATTCTCTTTGTTTTTTTCAAGCACTATCTGGAAAAGAAAAGAAAAAAAATTATGCACCTCCCCAGTCCTCCCCACTCCCTCTTAGTGGAAATGCAAATAACCTGCATAGCCATGATTTTCTTAGCTGAAAACACTTAGTGGAAGACTAACTAGACTTAAACACTGAAGTAAATCTGCTCACTTATGAGTAAAACATGCAGTATCACAACAGACAGCTAAACTAACTGTCCTCCAAAAGGCTTTTTTATGACAATTGCTAATTTGGCAGAGAAGGAACGTTCCCAAATGCATGAAAATAATCTGAAGAGCCTTAGTGACAAAACATAGTTGTTACAATATATTAGCGATTTTCTGTGGCATAAACATCTTAAAAAGCATCAGCAAAGTATTAAATATAAAAGCAATATGTGTATATACCCCCCCCTTCTGTCCTCAGAAAAAGCATCATGATCTGTAGTGTATTAAGTCATGTGACTGGGGAATTAAGGCATAACCAGTGGACAATAGTCCTCACTGTCTGAGCTCCACATAATTGGCAGGGAAGAGCCCGTATCGGCCTTTGCAGACCCCCCTCCACCAGCCGTCGTCGATCATCTCGATGTTGGTGATGATGTCATCCGGGTCAAAGGAGATCTCGTCGTCCCCCGCTGCAGAGAAAGTTCAGGAGGCTCAGTGTTCACACAGGAGCAGCCAGAGATTCCAATAAAACTACCGCAGGACCAACCAGAGATTCCAAAAAACCACAACAGGATCAACCAGCTGAGATTTCAAGCAGCTCCCTGCGCTGAGGGCTTAGGGAGAGCCCTGCCGAGAAGGACTTGGGGGTGATGGTGGGCGAGATGTAACCCAGACATGAGCACTCACAGCCCTGAAAGCCAAATGTCTCCTGGGCTCATCCCACAGGATGGGCAGCAGAGGAGGGAGGGGATCCTGCCCCTCTGCTCTGGTGAGACTCCACCTGCAGTGCTACTGGGGCATAGGAAGGACAATGGACCTGTTGGAGCAAGTCCAGAGGAGGTACCAAGATGATCAGAGGGATGGAGCACCTCTGTTGTGACAAAAGGTTGGGATAATTGGGATTGTTCAGCCTGGAAGACAGAAGGCTTTGGGGTGACTTAATTTTGGCCTTTCCCGGTACCTTAGAGGAAAGATGGGGTAAGACTATTTACAGTAGTGACAGGACAAGAGGGAATGGGTTCAAATTGAAAGAGAGTAGGTTTAGATTGGATATTAGGAAAAAAGCTTCCCTGTGAGGGTGGTGAGGCCCTGGCACAGGTTGCCCAGAGAAGCTGTGGTTGCCCCATCCCTGGCAGTGTTCAAGGCCAGGCTGGATGGGGCTTGGAGCAACCTGGGCTAGTGGAAGGTGCCCCTGCCCATGGCAGGGCAGTGGAACAAGATAATCTTAAAGGTCACCTTCCAACCCAACCCATTCTAGGATTCTATGAAGAGTGTTAACACTTGGTTAAAAAAGATTTTGAAAAGTCCCACCATTTCCAGAAACATGAGTGAGTAGTTTTCAAAAGTGTCTCAATGCTACTATTAAATCACTGGTTTCCTAATTCTTCAGATATTCATTTCATATACCACTCCAGGAGACCAAAAGATAAAAAGGCAAAGGAAAAATCCAGACTTACCTGTGCAGAATAGAGATTTCAAAGACAAAGGTTAAAAAGAAGAGCTTTGCTTACCAGCTTGATAATCATAAAGGGCTATGGCTGTAATTCCAAGTTCATTTTCATATTCATCATAAGCATTTTCTTCTAAAGAGAGAGGACAAAAATCAAAACATAAAGCACACTACCCATCATCCTGAATTCTTTTCTGTCGTTCTCCTCCTTTAATTCCATTGCTAACCCACATAGGAAGCAGGGAATGCCAGGTTTTAGCAGTGCTGACATTCCTTCTGAACTGGACTTTTCCCCTAAATCACACACAATTAAATTAAAGCCTGGAAGGAAGCATTCAAAAACAGGCACTTAAGACAGTAGAAAATAAAGATGCTAATCCTCATAATGCTTCTGTAAAATGTGACAGAACAAAACTGAGCCCAAGATTACTGTGTAAGAGAATATTTAATACACGTTTAATAGAAGTTGGGGGGAGGACAAAGGGGCCTCTCTAAAATTCCCAGGTTTTTGTACTAGAGCAGGTTCATTATTCACACCTCATTTAGTAACCAGAAAAGGTGAGAAAAAGATAGGAATTCAAAAGAACCTTATTCTTGCAGTTTCAGTAGTTTTATACATCCCTACTCCTTCCCCTCACAGGCACAGAACACACCACATCGATTTCTAACTCCAAGAAGTACTGACAGAATTTTCTGCTGGCTCAGCACACGTTTCATCTCCATCTCTGTGCTTTCTTCTCATGTTAAGCTACATTCCACAGGGTGGAAATGGTTACCCCTAAATTTCTTTTTGAACTGAGACCCTAGAGAGGACTGTAACTACTCCAACGTCATCTCACTAAAATTAAGTAAATTCAACCTTGCTCTGGCCATATCTTAATTTTCTAATTAAAGTTTGTTGGTGGAGAATCTAAAAAGTCTCATCAGAATAAGCCTTTTTAAAACTTAGGATAGTGTGCTATCAGCACAACTACTCATTAACTTATTGCACAATAAAATTCATCTTAAAGGCTTTCATATCAGAAACAAACATTCTACCTGTTTGGTAATGGTCTCCTGCTCCTGCCACTTCATAGACAGTCTCTGGTTCGTATTCTGCCTCTCTCTGGCTCACTGCTTCCTGGTAGTTTGACTCTGCAGCTTTGTAGCCAGACTCTGGCTCATGTGCAGCTGGATAGGAGGAGCAAGAATTTTTGTAGGCAGACCCTGCCTCGTAGGAAACTGCATCCTGCAGAGAGACAGGTGAGGTTCATCAGGGTTTTGTTAAAGATTCCTACACTCAGGATCAAAAACCATATCCTGGAAGTGATTCCAACACACCTCATAGACTGGGCTGGAGGGTGCCTTCTGCTCAGCTGGCTGTGTGACAGGAGAGGGTGGTGGAGTCTGTGTCTTGGCTTTAGCTTGTTCCTGAATTGAGGAGAAAGAAAAACTTCAGTGCAGTTTAATCACTGATGTGATGACACCAAACAAGAAACAACCCTCCACTAAGAAAGAGAGGCAGCACATCCTGCAATAAACTTCTGGGAGCAGAGAACTGGACTGGCTGGATCATTAGACCTGCTGAAGGTTGAGACTGGCTGTACAGCAGAGGCTCAGAAATGCAGCAAAGCAGAAGAGAAAAAAGTGAAAAAACAAACACCCCACAGTACATATGCATGCATGTGTTTAAAAACCAGTGTTCTCTGGCACATTTCCATAGGAGCAGCAGGGTTTTGGTGTTCATGATATTCACTCTGTTCACCAGCTGGCTGGGCCTCACGTCCCATTTTAGCCTAAATTTAAAGAACCTCAAGCCCACACATCCTAATTGCGCAACTGATCCGTTATCTTTGGTGAGAAATGGTCCTGCAAGCTCTTGCAGGTCTACAAAACATCCTGCCTGAATAGCACATACAAAAGTAGGTCCTACATACTGACAGTGAGGGATTCAAACATTCAGAAGAGTTAGATGTGGTAGAAATAAAAGCAGCATTGCTATTGTATTCTGTGACACAAAGAAATCTGGCACTCAAGCACTTCATGCTGTGCCATCCCACCTGTGAATCCAGAGGGCAAATCCATAATCCCTAGAAAGCCACTCATTAGGGAGCCAGGACACTGTAGCACAAGAAATGCTACATTGCTGGTATGACTTAAAAGAAGGCTGTCAGGTAGCTATTTCATTTTGCCTCTCTTTATCATAGGGGAAAACTGTGAATCTAGGGCCAAGCTGTCTTTATTGTAAAAAAAGAAGAGAGAATATGTGTTATGGGAATCTGTGCACTCCAGTAGTTCAGGTCCCTCAAGCTGTAAATCCCCAAAGGATTCTCAGGAGAAATCATAGTCCAGAGACAGGATTCTGTTACAAAAAATTCTTTCTTTCCTTTGTTTGTCACAGCTCAGAAAAAAATACATCTAACAAAGAAAGCAAAGTGTGACTTGAGAGCAGAGCCAGCTTTGAAGACAATTCAAAGCTTAGTGCTGTCCTTTCTGGAAAAAGTCTGTCCTCATGCAAACCCTCCCCTCCACTTCCAACTCCTGGGCTACAGATGAAAAAGCACCACCAAAGTGATTATTAGAAGTCAAAACTAAGTTTGGGGACAAATTATACACCATCAATCCATTAATGATGTCACACATGGCAACGGTTTGACTAATTTGTCCTAGGAAATGGGTCTCTGCAATCCAGACTGGAGTTTAGGACAGACACACCATAACTGCCATAAAATATTTAGATTGCATGACCCCCCCCCTCAGGCTGGGTTTTGCCACACAGTGAAATGTCTCATGTTCTCCAAGGCAGCAGAAGATAAACGAAATCATGAGGCACCATCGACTCAAAGCAGCCGTCAAAGAGCTCCCTGAGCACCGTTTGACTACATGACATAAGTGAAAAGCAAACCAGGAATACCAGTAAAGAGGGCTCCTGAAGGAACGCAGCCCATATGTATGTTCCCATTGTGGGAGTACATGTGCCCACATACTTTCTAAAAAGTGAGACTTTCTTCCTTTTGTGTGAAGTTCACTTAAAGAAACCAAGTTCACCTAAGTCGAAGTCCATTCCCACTCTTGCAGTATCTGTGGATGGTGTGGGTCACATCCCTGCCCTCTCCATGCTCAGCTTGGGAGCAAGGGGCAGTGCCAGCAGTGCCATTTCAGCCCCCCTCAACCTCATTCCCCCTCTCCCAGTGTCTGCAGAATCCCACAATTAACCATGGAGACGTTCAGTTTGTAAGAACATTAATCATCTGGTTATGGTGAAATTTAAATACCAGCTTTGGGGGGGAAAAAAAAACTTCAAATGTGTCCAGGCAACAGAATCTTTGATGAAGCATAAGAAAAATTAAGCATAATGGCTTGAGTTTAACCCACACTTACAGCAAAAATACCAGTAAAGAAATATGTAATTTATGAGATAGCAAGGAGGAAAAAAAAAAAGAAAGACATAGCATATCAATGACTCATGAGAATCTGTGGAAGTACATTTAAATCCTTTTGGAGAACTGTTTCCTCAACAGGAGGAAACTGCAATGAGAAATAGGTAACAAAAGCCTAAGTTCACCACTGTCCATCCACAGATCTTACTTGTGAACATCTGATCACCCAAAATGAATGGCAAGAAAGCCAATGGAGCAGGTGAACTACTTCCCCCACTCAGCCTAGACTACAAGCCCATGCAATGGAAGGGAAAGCTAAGCAGAAAGCCTGAGTACTTTGTATGATCTCCTCACTTGTTAAAAATAGGGTTCCAACTGCGTTGTGACAGGAATAGTCTAATGGAGAGACATTCAGCATCTATAGCAGGCTGTGGACTCCACACCCCTGGAATGTTCAAGGCCAGGTTGGATGGGGCCCTGAGCAATCTATGGAATGTGTCCCTGCCCAGGGAGGGGGTTGGAACTGGATGATCTTTCAGGTCCCTTCCAACCCAAACCATTCCACAATTCTGCAATCTCCTCCTCTCCCTGTTTTCTCTAGCACAGTAAAGAAACCCAAATAGTGCTTGGGGGAAGGTACTAAAAGTGCACATGGATGAAAGGCAGCATTAGAAGAGATCACTGATACACACAGCTGAACTCCCATTCAACTTGTGAGACTTGTATACAGTGAATATATGCTCACAGTGCACATCTTGGGGGAAAAAAAGCAGATCACTTTCGATGTACAGAGCTGATCTATCCTATAAAAGCAGAATTTCCCAAGCTTCAAACACAGCTCAAAAGGAATCCGGAGGTTTTCAGAAGTCAAACTAGACACAAGCACAGCAAAACTACAGAGCTATTTGACACAGCACAGGACTGAAGAGCAGAGCTGAGGAGCCAAACCACTGAACCAGGCAGGGGAACTGGTTTGAGTCTAGTTAACACAAACTATGGTTTATTTGTTAGGGTTAGTTTTCCACTTTGGTGTGACTATAAGGAAAAGGCTGCCTTCAGAGTGCTGTCTGAGCTGCCACACTGGCTTGGGCAGGCTTAGTTAATCTGAGTAACGTGGGGTTTCACTGCAGTGTATTTCTCCCAGTTTAGGAAGATCAGAGCTGGGTTACCATAAGCCTACCACGCACTTTTCAAACTCTCAAAACAAATTAAGCTACATCAAGTCTAATTCTGCGATGAATCAGACCATACTGATGGAATGGGATGAACACCACACCCTGACATCCTGTGGCAGCCTCCAGATAAGGGGAAGTATCCACCACATCTGAGAAACACAGAGGATGTTGAGACAAGATTTATTAGTGGGGCTGTGGCTGCTGGCACATGTTGGCTCTAACAATGAAAGATACTTTTGGCAGAAAATAAAAACAAAAGAGAGGAAAGAAAGAGGGAAAAAAAAAAAGGAAGTAGGAAAACTCCTCCCACAGCCAGACAGGAAGAGCAGTGAGGAGGTTCCCAGCAAGCATTTTCCTCCTCTAGGTCTCTTCAGCACATAAAGAGGCAATGATGAAGATGGTGAGGAAGGCCATTTTTCCTGGGCATCTCCTGTACTTTTCATCAGGACCTGCTCAATCTCCCTACTGGTTGTACCTGCTTGGGACTCTATTAGCACTGGCTGGAGCATGTTTGGGCATCAGTGTTACACAGTGTTTCAGTGCACATGTACGGCCAAAGAGCATTTATTCAGAATTTAAAAATTATCTCTGTGTGTCTTCTGCTTAGTCTCCTCTAGTATAAACTGATATCTGTAAAAGAAGAAGTGAAGAAGGGGAAAAGAGGGACTATTCTTACTCCAGCACCAACTGCTTCCCTCTTCCTGCCATAATATCAGAGTTATTACAGATTATAAGTATGAGGTCATCAAATCAAAATACCAGTATGGGACCACAAGGGAAACCGCCACAGAGGCTCTGAACCTGCAGCAGCCTGCATAGAAGGTCACCCAGCTGCAGACTGGTCTTACTGGCCTGGGTTACTGGTGACAAGTCACCCCAGTTCACTGTGTAACAAGGCAAATGAACAAGACACAAAGGACAAATCACTACTAACGCACTCACTAGTCCTTCCACTAAGCAGCAGAGTTTCACCAGATATGCAAATTCTATAAAGCTGATAAAATGTAATTTCTGACTAAACACTTTCTGGAATTATCTTGCTTATGAATAACACAAAAAATCACAAAGCTTTAAACCACACCAAAGCTAAATTGATTTTTTTAATTCCCAAACTAAGAATCAATTAACATTTGCAAGATTATCTTCCCCTAATCTCCTGGCTGTGTGCTTATACCAATGAGTGGTACCACCTCCATCTTCCACAACACTGATTCCAAAAAACCAGCTTCACCAATTACCACCACGGTGTTAAATTTTGTGAACAAGCAGAGCCTTTTGAGGACCACAGAGCTCTCCCTTTATGAGCTCCAATATGGCCAAGGGAATCTGGTATTACCAAAAGGCAGAAGTACAGGAGGGAAAGGTCAGGCTGCAAGGATTAGTGGTCAAAATTAGTATATTTTGGGACAAGCTAATTAAAGAAATTCTATACTGTTAAGTGTTACCCTATCCCCCTGTGTGCTGGCTGGCACACACATGGTGCACACTAAGGGATGGCTGCAGTCGCACACAGGTGAAGCACAGGAACAAACACAGACAAACACACAAGTGGCTTTAAAGCCCAGCTGAAAAAAAAAAAAATCTTTCTTAAAGATTCCCTTTTCTCCCACCACTGCACTGAAACACACTAGACATGCTGCTCAAGTGGGATTTGAATCTTACTGACCTCCAGTTTCCTCCGAGCCTCCTCCTGTTCCTGTTTCTCCCTGGCCATTCTTTGTGCTCTCTCAGCTTCTGCCTTCCTTCGGTCTTCCTGCTCCTTTTCCTTGGCCAGGTTTTCAAAGTTAGCTCGGATGGTGCTTGTTTTATTAGCAACTGCAACATGGAAAAGAATTCAAGTCAAATAATGCTGTTTCAGGAGCTGTATAAAGGTGGCCTGAAATGAGTTTTCAGTACAAATTTCTGCTTTTCTGCCCCCTGAGCTCATAGTCCATTCAAAAAAAGTCCTTCTATCCCTCTTTCTCCCTCCTCCCTTCCAAGCCCAAACCTCTTGTGCACATTTCTCTTACAGAAAAACCTCTGTAAGATTTATCCCTCCTCTCCTTCATGGTACAGCCTCCACCACTCCTGTACTCAGTCTATTCTCCGCTCTGATGCTTTTTATTCTCCCTTCCTCAACTCTGATGACCCCCAAGGGGATTAAAAAAAAAAGAGAAAACAAACCTCAACAAACCAAAACAACCTCCAAAGGGAGGAGGGAGAGTGGCTGAGGTTTCTAGAGACCTGCACATACAGCAATTTTACTCAGCACTGCTCCATCAACAGAAATTTCCTAGCTTTTAGATATTATCAGCCCCAGAAAAAGGATTTGGGACCAATGTCTTACCAGCTTCTATTGGCTTGGTCTTCTGGTAAGTTGATGTTGGTTTCTCAATATCTTCAAAAGTTGCTGCATTCTAACAGTGAGGAGAAAAAAGAATACATTTTAAAACCCCCACAACACTCATGAAGACAATTCAGGTAGCTTCGATCTGTGACATTTTATTGTGATACTGTCCCTAAGGTTTTTTTTCAGAACATCAAACGAAATCAAGAAGAATCAAAGCTACAGAAAGGATTGCTCCCTTTGTGAAAGTCAAACTGCCAAAGAATTAATCTTCAGGGGCAGGTTCAAACACATCAAAATCCTATTAATTTAAAAAAAAAAAGTAGTTTATGAACAGATGACTCATCAGAACTATAAATGAGGTAATGTCCTAAACATATATTGTGTAGCTGTTACTGTTCTAATCCACATTGTGCAGGATTTCTACCATGGTAAAAGCCTCCAGTTCCCTTAAAGAAGCAGATATTGTTAAAACTGAGCAGGTATTTTAGAAAAAAATATTCAAAATACGAGTTTTTTTTAAATGAATGGTCTCAAGTCCTGAAGCCACAAGTTAAAGAAATGCTACAGACTTTCAAACTTTGCTATTTTCTCACTTTCAAATGTCCTACACAAAGCTGTGAGTAAATTTATTTAGTAGATAAATTTCAGTGAGGACTTTTTCATCTTCTATTTTCTTAAATTAGAAAGTAGACAGGTAGAAAGGGGGGTATGAATTGCCCTATCTTTCACTGTTCTAAACATTAAAACAAATTCTCCTAAGCAGAAGGTCCCTGATAATCAAAGTGGGCAAAGTTGGGTAGGTATCAGACACCTATTTTATCCCACTAAAAGCATTTCCTCAAGATATAAGACATTAGCTAGCTGACATGACTCAAATTGTGAAATTTACAGATTTTCTTATTCTTTTGTATTAATTTTTCTATTCTTTCACTTCCCTCCTTCAGTGTCCCCTACTTTAACAGATACACTACACATATGTACACACACGTAGGTGTTTATAAAGTGGTTCTGTGTGTATAGACTTGCTTTTTGAAGACTTAGAAAAGCACAGAACTCTACTGTAAGACTGGAGAAGTACCCAGAAAGACAAAGCTGAGCACTACAGATCTAACCAGACTATTTTGTACCCCTACAGCCTATTTAAGTCATGGCTGTCTTGAGCAACTCACCTTATCCATCCGATCCTTCTGCACACCATACTTCCCTCCAAATCCCTTGGAATAATCTAAAAGCAGGATAAAAAAGGGTCAGAGAGCAGGGATTTTGTTGTCCCTCCCACCTTCCTGCCAAATGCAAACAGCCATCTCAGATGCATATAGCCATTTCAGCTGCATGCAGTGACAGCAGCCAAAGAAAATACAGCTTGGTTTTGGTGCAGGAAGGGCACAAGAACTGCAAGAGCCTCCAGGTAACACCAGCAGATGACAGATCGTGGGCCCACATGCATTCTCTGAGTAAACATGAAGCTGAGGACTGATAAGGCATCAAGCAAGGAGTAAGGGATGAGCCCTTCTAATGCATCACTTCCGTAACACAGGCTTTCACAGCACCAATTCTTAGCCCTCTGAAGGGATCACACAGCCTAAGCCAGTTTGCTTTGCTCAGAGGAGCAATGTTCTGTCTTCAGTGACCACAGAGGTGTTTATTTTTCGCTCTTAAACTTGGTAAATTCCACGAATGGCAGGAAAATAGAACAAATTTCTCATTCCAGTGGATTTGGTTATGATACTCAACTGATGAACATTAAAGTAATTCATAATAACTCCTGCTCTACACATGGAAAAAGGGCAATTCCACCAGACAGCACGAGCCTGCAACACCTCACCACCACAAAAATGGGGTGGCCGTGCTGTCCCACCTGCTCACTCTTCCTCTCACCTCAGGCTGACTATTGCACCTGTTATACCCTCCCAAGTCACATTAACTCACTAGTGGCATTAACAATAAAAACAATAACAAGAGTAGTTTTCTCCTCTTTCCAGGGAGTTGCACTCTGAGGAATGTCTGACGAGCACCAGAGCAGCACAACAGCAGCAGCAAGAGTGTGTGGCTGGAAAAATACCCCTTTCTGGTGGCAGTGAGCTTTAGGAATGTGTCCTTAGACTCTGTGGAGGGGCAGGCTTTCCTATACATCCCTGGAATACAGTTACAGTTCTCCTCTCAGCCCTCAAAACACCTGGGTCTCCCCGCCAGCTATTTTAGGGTTTGTATTCAGGCTCTGATAAGGCTCATCTGACACTCTAAAAGTCTGATTTGTGTCACTGTAGCACATCAGAATGAAAACCCTCATTTTCTCCAGCTTTGTATGTATTTTCAGCCAGAATAAATATACTACACTTACATTTTCCTGATCCAGACTCCTCACTTTAAGATAACGGAAAACCAGGAATTCATGGTTTGTACCCCAACTATTTCACAATGGATAAAGAGAGCATTATAACAGCATTTGCTCACCCAAGAACCACAAACATTCCCTACTTCTTGTTTTAAAGATCATAATAATTTCTAAAAGATCTTGCCATAACCCACTGCTTGTTAATGGTTACATGCATGGTCCTTATCTATTTTCCCACCAATTTATCCAAGCAAAACTTAATATTTAGACTCTAAACTGCTAAGCATGACTTCATTAACATCATCCTGACAATAAAGTTGTTATTATCACACCAAATGCATGATTTTGTAGAACTGTTAACTAAACACCGCACATATTTCCTGAACACAGGATTACTTGATATAACATTTTAAGAATAAAATGGGAGAATATTTGCTGGATCATGGAGGAATAGAAGCGCAAGAAAGTGTCTGCACATTCCTAGCATGGATCTACTCAGACAGCTATTCCAGACTGTGTGAGAAGTGCCTGCACTGTTAAGAAAGTAACAAGTGAAAACGGTGCCTTGTTGAGATTCATGCTTGGCTAGTTTCTCCTTGTAATCAAACCCCACAGCAGATGGGTCCTGCCTTTCTGTCTGTACACCAAACTTCCCTCCGAAACCACTCTTATAGTCTGAAAAAGCCACATGTGATAAATTAAAACGGAGGGAGGAAAATAAAGAAGTTTAGTCAGAGATACTCAAAATTATTTTTGTGGTATTTTCAGTCATTTTGGATGGTGGGGGAAAAAAAAATCTCAAGACACTTTCATAAAAGTAAATCCAAAAAAAGTTTCAACTTGAGATTAGGAAGAGGTCAACATGATTTACCAGACGTAAAAACACCATTCTGAAGTCACAGAAAAAAAGCATTTCTCAACATTTTTCATCCATACCGCACAACGCACTTGCACTTGATCAAGGTTATGAACACAGACACATAGATATTATGTTCGCCAAACCAAAACAACAAAAGATACAAGAGAATAAACAAAACAAATAACAAAAGATACAAGAGAATAAAATGAGCTTCCTTCATCAGTGTGGTTAACATTTGCACAGAGATCTGACTTTTAAAGAGGTGTGAAGATGGGGTCTACAGAGACTACCCTCCAGATATTATATATATATCCAAAGCATTGCTTAACGGAAGGAGCAATATTTCTGCTGTCACACAGCTTGAGGGGAAAAAAAACCTCTCAGTTTAGAGATCATTCCCTTTTGCTGCCTAAGGAACAACATTTACACATAAATATATATATATATACATATATTTGTATATATGTGCTATGAAATGAGGGAGGACACAGAAAAAAGGGTTTCAGGTAATCCTCTCACAACCAATCTGCTGGAGCACCCAATATTCTGAGGGTCAGTTTTAATTTCTTTAATTAAAAAATATTAATTTCTCCAAGTTAAGGGTGGTGACAGACACAGTGATGGGGAGCAATTGTTGTATTTTACAGTTTTTCTTCTGGCTACCAAGTATTTCACAGGAATAAGCACCTCACAGGCCATGATAAAGGACAACATTAGATATCAGATTTCCCCTGCATGAAAATAGAGATATCCATAACACATTATTTGTGGTAAGTACCAAGAAATTGCAAATCTGTGCTTTCCATGAGCGAACTGAAAAAGGAAAAAATAATCCAGGCTAATTGTAGACTCTTAAAACTTCTCCAAAGAGAACTCAGCACTAAGTCTGAGCTTTTAGGGACTCTATCAGCTGTGTTAAACCTGCTTTGCAAACACCAGTACAACCAGTACACAGCAACCAGTCCAACAGAGAAAAAGGAGACTCATATCAGCTCCTGTAACTGTGGCCAAAGACACCAGGGGAGGAGGGTTCACACAGGGAACAGGAAACTCAGAATGAGGGAACTCCAAAAGAACAACACAGAGCTGTGAGCTGATGTACCTTTCTGGGACTCGTGAAGCTGCACCTTTTCCTGGTGGTCCCAGCCAAGGGCACATTTGTCCTGTCTGTCTGTCTGCACACCAAACTTGCCTCCAAACCCCTTCACATAATCTGTGTGCATTAAATTGCAGAAAACATAGTTGCAATTTATGACTGTAAACAGTATTTATTAAAAAAAACAAAACAAAACATTATGGGATAAGCTGCCCTGTCATTAATGATAACACTTTTAATGATAACATCTGTCACTCGCCCTGCTACACTTCCTCAACAGAAGGGAAGGATACACAGGCAATAACTCTGGGATTACAATGCAAGGAAACACCAAAAATCTCACGCAGACTCAATAATATTTAAAGATTTGAAGAATCTGAGGCATTTTCCACCTAAAGCTAAAACGCACACACACATATAAATATATGCACAATAGATATATAAAGAATGAAGGACTTGATGCTGCCCCTGAATAAAACAGATCTGTGCAATTATGCATTTATTTCAATAACCAAGGTCCCCTGGAAATCAGGTTGTGAAAATCAGGCAGAGTTTACAATGCCTTTGTTTTCATTTAAGGCAATCCAAAATCTGCACACACAAGGGGCAAACACACATTTACCACAAAAAAAAAAAAACAAACAACAAACCAGCACCCCAAAAAACACCCCACAAACAAAATATTTTTCCCAGGTTTAAAAGGATTTGAACTTCTATTTTTAAAATAAGATGATAAAAACCTTTCTGTGATTCATGTTTTTCCGTTTTGCCTTGATATTCAAAGCCAACAGCACTTTTATCCACTTTGTCCTTGTCGACACCATATTTACCACCAAAGCCCTTGGAATAATCTAGAGATAAGAGTGAAGAATTTTGTAAGTGTTCAATAACCAAAATATTACCTTAAAAATTGTGATAATCAGAGCTGCTAACATTACATCATGTATTAAAAGAAGCACTGACATCCTTAGTTGAACTTGATTCGAGGCACTGAAGCCATAAATCCTTCAGAATACATAAATCCTTCAGACTACATTCTCCAGGATGGAAAATAAAATAGAATCCTGTCAGTAGTTCAACTGCTTGGTAATATCAGTAATTCGGTTACCTGACTCCTTAATAAAATTCTTAAAACACTTATACCACAGTGAACTTCAAAACCCATGTCAGCAACAGCCTGGATGCTTTTAAATAAACACCCTCTTCTTCTTGTTCAGCATTTCTAAAATGCAAACATTTCTTTGAGATAAACAGAAAACAGATGGTAAAAATGTCATAATTTTTCAATAAAATTGTCGATTTTTTGATCAGAGATGCCTAGAAACCTGATTAGCAACACAATGTTAACTCTAAACACTGCTAACTGATAAATGCTTTAATCTACAGACAGATGATGCTTTTAGAAGCATTTCTCTGTGGTGGTTAAACTGCTTACAGTTCCCAGTACTTTAATCCACAATTTTTCAAAAGAAGTTGTAAAACAATGTGCCCTGCTTCCAAAGTAACGGCAGTTGGATCACCACTTAAAACCAGGCAGAACTTACATTTTAGGTGTCTTTTTCAGAAGTCAGAGATTTCAGCAACATAAATTTTATTCAGTGTTACCTTTCAGCAGGTTGGGAGTGCAAGAGATGTCAAAACATTAATATTTTACAACATGGCCTGTGGTCATTGCCTACAACATCAGAGTATGAGGCCACTAATGTGTCTATTCACCTTTCTGGGAGTCGTGTTTCTCAGTTTTCCCCTGGTAATCAAACCCCACTGCACTCTTGTCCACTCTGTCAGCCTGTACTCCGTATTTTCCACCAAAACCACTTGAGTAGTCTGCACAACAAAAACAAAATAAAGACACTTTTCATGGATACATCATATCCTAGCAATTGAAAGGGGGGAAAAAAACATTATTTCAGAACTGACTATTAAGTCTTTAGCCTTTAGCACACAAAGTTAAGCTTCATTTTGAACACAGAAATAAGACAGGCAGCAGTCCTATAGTTTATGGTGGTTCCTATTAAATTGGCTCCCTATTTCCAACAGGGTGCAATATTCCAAAGAACAACTCCCAGTATTTTTAAGATGTCCTTGAACCTCCCTTGTAAAAGAAAAGTAAGACTCTCAATGACACACTGTTTCCTTGCCTTAAAACCTCATCAGCTCATGAAACTGCTTTGAAATACATTTTTTATCTTCTCTTCCACCAAACCCAACATCTGATTCACTAAGAATGTCATGCAGAGGTCTCACTAAATAAGGTATTTTACATACAGTGAAAGAATAAAGATCTACTCTATCATTTATAGAAAATGTGTCTAGAGAGGCGACCACATGCCCACTTTACCTTTTTGGGAGGGATGTTTCTCAGTCTTCCCCTGATATTCAAACCCAACAGCTGACTGGTAGAGAAATAAAATTGCATGTGAGACAGAGTTAGATATTAGGAGAAAAACTGCACGAACTCCAGTGGACAAAAAGCATGGAAACCTCCTGTGTCTTTCCATACTGCTCTGACCCTCTTGATTGGGAGCATAAACATCTACTTAACTTACAGGCCATATTCATTTACATGGTAATTTAGTACATGTGTCCATGGCAAGGATTTTTGTCCTCCCTTGCTAAGGCAAATTGTACCAGCAACAAACTCTAGTCTTGCCAGGTTCAGCAATTCAGTACAACAGAAATTCAGCACAACAGAAATTCAGCATTTCCATGCAGGGATTGTTACAGATTCTTGGAACAGGGTATAAGTTATCCTGCCCAGTAGCTCATGTTGAGATACAGGATAAACCATCCCCAAATCCCTCCTTCTATAGCATTCACACTGACCTTGTCAAAACACACACACGCACAAAAAAATAATTTTTAAATTCACAATTAAAATAATTTTTTAATTAAAAAAACACACATCTCTTTTCAATTAATCTCAATTTTCCATAAGGGTTTTTTTCCTGCTTTGCTCTAAACAGTAATTTATCTCTGTTACAGTCAGTGCTAGTTTGCTACTAAACTTCTAAAAGAGCAGGAAGAGCAGAGCAGACCACACCAGCATTTTAAGGTATTGGAATTATACATACAAAAGGAGAAACTAAAGCACTGTGAGGATCTGCAGCAGGAGATGAAATTGCTTACCTGGTCAACTCTGTCGGTTTGTACTCCAAACTTCCCTCCAAACCCTTTCACTGAATCCACTTGGGAGCAATGCTTGGAAAGTTTGGATTGATATTCATGTCCAACAGCTGACTAAAAGAAATTGTTAAGTTCAGAAGGAGCAGTTCCACACAGTTCTGTATGTAAGAGAAAACACTGCACCGAGTAACCGCAGGATAAGTTGTTACCAACACACGTCACTGGCACTCCTCCTGTTGAAACTACTTCCCTGGGAATTCCTACTCACTTGGAAAGTCTTTACCAACACAGCCCAGGCAAGGGAAGTGCCAAGAGTCTGACAGCAATGACTGTGTTTTATGGAGACTATTTTATGCTCTGTATTTGTACTTTGGAAGCACAGGAATGAAAATAAGAAAGACATGGTGAGAGTCGTGATGGTGCCCATGGAGAATTTAAAGTTCCAGATAAAATACACAGCCTTGCAGCTACAGATCTGTTGTAGCTGATATGGGACTGCAACCAAATACGACTACAACTGGGTGTTATTCTTTTAGGGAGGCACCTATATCTCCTGCATAAACCAGAATTAGGCATCTTCTCTCCATACTTTCTCCTCACTTGCAAAATGGCATCACAACATGAAGCACTACATTCACATCAAGATGGAGCTCCCAAAGGTATCCCAGCCCTGCAGCCTCCAACTGGAGCCTGGCCCTGGAACTTGAGCTGAACAGAGCAGGCAGAGGCTCAGCTACACCACACCATGACTGGCTTCAGGTAAGACACAGGGATATGTAATTACACACACGAAAGTCTATCCAAGCAGTGTTTGCTAATGTTACACTAACCTAGTGCTGGGAAACCCTCCGAGCTGGAAGCCTCACATCTTCAAGGTGCTACTTAACCCAGCAAAAATGCTTTTTTCTTGCCTTGTGCTAACACTGGGCACTGGCCAGAATAACTTGGAATTCATCAGTTTAATCCAACACTTGCTTATCTTGTGTCAGGCAGCTGGACCAAGGTGAATTAATGTGAGGACACAAGGTGTCAAGACACCTAAATAATGTGGGTTTTACAGTGTCTGCCCTTTTTCCTCCACACAGGTGCTGGAGGGAACATTCCCAGCAGGTAGGAAAGCAAAATATTACTGCTGAAGTAATATTAGGGCTGAAGTAATTGCCAGGTAACAGAACAAGGATGTCAATAATAGGACATTACTTCAACTTATAAGCATCACAAAAGCTCCTTTCTCTTCCTGACTGAAAGAGTCATACTCTTGTTCATTTTGCAGATTGCCTGTAGTAGAATAACTGTTAAATGTGACTGAAAAGGCTCCCACCTCCCTTTATTCTTCTCATTACATTTATGGAAAACACGAAGATCTGGAAATTTTAGCTTCTATGTGGTTTTACATGATCTCTCTGTTGTTACACCAGTTGAGGTAGGGAAGGTTTAAGCACGCTGTTTGCTTTGTGTTCTTACCAGAACTTTCTGCATTTCAACAAATACTGAGCATGACAAAAAACAAAACTCATAAAAATAAATCATAAACATCTCCTGCCACCAGCATCATTCAGATGGCATGACCATCATGTTTTCCCCATGATTAATTCTGGCCTACGGGAAGCAGTGTTCATTTTTGTTCCTTCCATTTTTCCCCATGGACCCAGGTGAAGGATAAACTGCTGACACTAGAGAGCAGCAGCAGAACAGGCCTGACGGCTGGATGTGCTCCACTTTCCCAGACTCAAAGGTTAGCTCAGGTTCTCAGAGGCCCATTGAGAACTACCCAGCAATTAACCCTGGAATACAGGAATCCAGCAAAAATTTAAGGCTGGCAAATTACCACAACCCCAAAAAGTAAATGAAGTAAGAAAACTTTCTTATTCAGGAATATTTTGATTCTTATTCTAACAGAGTACATGTAAGAAAGTAGCAAGAAGTTGATATGCCTGATTATTAGATGGGTAAAGAATTATATTAAGAATTATTAAACAGTGTATAGTAAACAGCTATCAGTTCCTTATATAAAACGTTACCATCTGACCGAAAGTACAATGACATTTTACAATGATATATTAAATACTCAGTTTACTTGTCACTATTGACAGTTTGCCACTGTTTAAGAGAACTGCCCTCTAATTTAAAGGCAGCAGCACACCCTTTCCTTCATTCTTTGTCAAATCTCTGTCTATAAGCATAGAAGAGCTGGCAAAGCATCAAAATAAAAAGATAGCACTGGATTTATTAATGCATGAAGTGCTTTGTTAATTTAGAAATACACATTTAGAAACTTGAATTCTGACTCCAGGGGGACTTGCTTTAAAGACAAAGCACCTGGGGCCACTGCACATCCCAGAGCAAAGCTGGACCAAGCTTAACTCACACACAGAGTGGTGCTGGCCACAGGCAAGGCAAGGCTTATCCCATCACCCCAGGGAAGCCTCATTCATACTTCCTTTATCCCATCATCCCAGGGAAGCCTCATTCACACTTACTTTATCCATCCGATCCTGTTCAACTCCAAATTTCCCTCCATAGCCATGAGAAGCTTTTGGTCCTGTTTGAAGCTCCTTCTCTTTGAGGTTCTGGTGTTCTTGGAAGACATTCTCTCTCAGCTGATGAATACTTTAAAAGACAATGATAATGAAGCAGCAAGTTTTATGAAGAAAGTTTCAGCAGACAAATTCAAAAAGATGCAAAATAAAGAGATGACAAAAATATTATCTTAAAAAGAAGTTGGACAACTTGTATTTTACAAGCCCTTCCCATTTTTTCAGTGCACAAAAAACTTGCTCATATTCTGAGAAATTGGATTTATTCCACTGCAAAACACTGTCTAAAAAAAAAGAAAAGAAACTGTTGGTTTTAAGATTAATATGGAAGGGAATTTTGCTGTTTGAACAATCCATTACCTAGAATTGATATGTGCCTGAAACGTATCTTTTTCCCCTCTTGTCCTAATTTAAATTCTTTCCAATGCTTTTTATTTAGATGGCAACTTTTCAGAACAGGGGTCATCTCTCATCATACAGTCCCTACAGTAACAGGACTAATTCTAACTGGGCACAACTGTAATGCAAAATAAGGATGTGAGGGGACATGCACCTCCTCTTCCCAAAGTGACCCTTTACAATATGCAGGAATGGAACTCACAGTAATAAGAAATAAATTTGCAAGAAACGCAAGATTCAGGAGATGGGTAATTTCTGTTCACACAGCCCTCTGTGATACTCATTTGCTTTTCTATCAGAGAGCTCTATTTGTTACTTCACCAGAGCTTTTATGAGTTTGGTAACAGTTTTCTAAATAAAGCCTAAGAATTAAGAGTCCAAATGTTTCTTTAAAGTACCAAACTGGAACTGCTCAGATCACTCAACTTCTCCCCTAGAGCTATTGGCTCTTTTACCACAGCAGAACAAGGAAACTTTCCAGACAAAGAGGCTGGAAAAATTACATTTCCAGTGATAATGAAAGACTTAAGTGTCTCTACACCGTATTTCTGATTTCGAGATCTGAAGATACTGTCTGGATTTGAAAGACCAGCAACCTGGAAAATAATCAATCTTCTACAGAGACTCTTGTTTTAATTATGAAGGCACAAGTAACCAAGAACATGAGTTGATTAAAAGCTGCCTGGGATTGTGACTATTAATAAATTCCACAGGAGAGCTGCTTTACTTGATGTGCTCCTGGTGGCCGGATCCATTGACAGTTTTAGCTCCCCAGCGCTGCTCTTTCTCACTCACATCATTCTGTGAAGGACACACATAAAAAAGAGTTAGAAACCCAAAGAAATCACCAGTTATCTGCAGTTTAGAGGTCACAGAAAAGCCTCCAGTAGTCACTGAGATCAGAAGAGTTAGAAAGGCAGCTACTACCAGCTTCACTTTCATTTCACTTCCAGGAACATGCACCTATCAGTTTCTTTTGCTGAGACACAGCTCCCACCCCGAAGAGTTACTCTTAACATGCCACATAACACACTCCCACTGAGTCAGTAAAATCCAAAATTCATACCACAAAGTCTGGATCTGTCTCCCAGTCATCAGCTCCATCATCCTGGACGACAGAAACAGTGTGCCCTGCAGTCGCTTTCCACATCTGCAAGACCACAAGAACGAGCAGGGTCACACTCCAGTCACATATCAACTCATTTATGTGCAAGCTGCTGGAGATGCAACCCAAAATTCCCAGTAAAATATGTTATTTAACCACGCCACCAGAAGCTGTACTTGCAGTGAAAGTAGATTTGACCTATCTGCACTGTAGAAAGGTTAGGAGCCATCATTGACGTGATTTCAAAGAGAACAAAGAGGCCTTCCCTTGCTCAAACTAATATGTGTCTTTTCACCTACCTTCACTGCACTCAAAGACTTCTCCTCAAACAGGTTTCCAAGCCAACATCCACTTCCAAATTCTAATTCTAGATCCTGTGCATATAGTTAAGATGTGGGAATAGGTGGTTTTTCCCCAGTCATTAATAATGATGAGAACAATACTGTTCTTTAGGCTGTATAACCTACATTATACCTGCACAACCTCATGTGTTGTGTAATGAATTTCAGCATGATGACAGAAATCCAAACAACTGTAAGACTTTGCACACAATCCAGCAACAGAGAACATAAGTTTCTGTGTTTTGAGACACACGAACAAACTCAGCATCTTGCCTGATTTCAGGAGAAACAGAGGCAAAGAGCTGGAGTACCGAGAGCAGGAAGCCAGACTCATAAAAAGGCAAGCAATGGCATCCAGAAACAACATTCAGCACTTCCAAGAGGTTAATGCTTTGGGGCATCTCACTTTCGGGAAACTTTATCCCCTGTGGAGTATCAAGTTGGATGCTTTTAATTAACACTTTTGAACGTGACTAGTTAGCAGAATTCCTGAACTGCCTGGAATGTGGCTGTGTGTTACACCCTTTGTTCTAAGTCAGTCAAGACAAATAAATTCTAAAAAGCAAAACTAAAACATCAAAAAACAAGCCTCCTGTTCTCCCAGCTTTTCAGATACACGTCAGAGAACGGGTTTTTCTTTGCTATTCTACTAGAGCTCAGCTTTTTCACATACCATCATTCTGTCCACTTACCTTTATCTTTCTAATTAAGAATAGATTATAAGGATGATTGTCACAGGCTATTTCACTCACACAAGCATAATTCAGTAGGCGGAATGAAAACTCCCTTTTAAATGCATAAATAATTATCCATGGGTAAAGTCCACCACTCGTTCTGTCAGGCTTGTTCTACAGCCTGACAGAATGAGCTGATGAGCCAGTTTTATGGAGCATTTCAGAAATTTCAGGACTGGCAACATGAATGAGAACAACTGAAAAACTGATAGTCAAACACCAAGGCAACAAATGATGGAGCAGCCTGGGAGGAGGGTGTAAAAGCAGAGCAGATGACATCCTGATATTTCCCCTTATGCTCCTTCAGGTCTTCCATCTCCAAATTCATCTGGCTATTAAGGAACTAGCATTTATAACACTACTTCATACGCAGAAAACTTGTAAGACTATAAGTTTATAACATAAACCTTTAGAACACTGGTATTTTATCACTGTCTTTAGAATATCCTGTCTAAAGCCTTCTCTGATGTGATTGTGTTTCAGATTTTCCTACACTTTCCTATTAAAATCTAATCTCTCATAAAAAAACTGCAAAGCCTTGGAAAGCAGATTCAAAACAGCTCACTAATGAAATTCAACATGGAGTCCAGGTTCTAACTTTGTAACTTCTCTTAAGAGGGATGGCTTTGTATCCAACCCTCTGTGCAAGATGTTTAGAAATGGAATTCAAGTAACAAGAGCTGAAGCACAGGTACATATGCATATGGTGAATCTCTACATATTTAGTGCAAAACACAACTTTTTTCCCCATGTATTTGATTCATACGTTTGCTTGACTGATGTGTTTCCTAAATTCAGCTGTGCTCAGACATTTAAAAGAACAAAAGCTGGATCCTTAAGCCTAGATTTCATTGCTTCCTCCTGGAACTCCCACAAACAATAGCGCAGCAAAGAAGGATTTCATACGCTCCTCTATGCAAAATCCAGAATCCAACATGTTTCTTCCTAAATTATGTGGATAAACGCCAACATTTTTCCACACCTCAACCCTGCACTATACGAAGTGAATTACAAACGGGAGAGCGAAGCAGCGTAGTGACAAGGGATCTCAGCGCAGAGCCAGCAGGAATTTTTGCTGGTTTCGGCCTCTATTCCAGCATCAATTCCAGGGCAGACCGAGGAGAAACATGATCTGTCTGTGACTCAGTGGTTCACAGGGCCAAATTTCTGAAGGAAAAATCAAAACGCTGCGGCTCGAACACAAACCGACCCTAAATCTACACCGCAGATTTATGCGGTCAATCCCGCTCCTGACTCATGGGCGGACACATCATCCTACCCAGCGCCTGTAGCGACGCCCTGGGGAACTCTCCCCTTCCCAGGGCCTTGGGACGAGCTCCCGGAGGGACACGCCGAGGCTTTAAGGTGAAGAGAAGCAAAGCTGTATGGAGGGCACCGAGGAAAAGGGGGCTCGGGAGTGCGGCAGTCGGAGCCCCGGTGCGGCATCACCGCGGCGCGTCCCGGAGAAGACGCTTCCTCTCCCCTCTAGTGACCAGCGCTGCGCTGCTTCGCCGAGTTTAAATAACATTAAATAACATTAAAAAAAGGAGACGGAGCCACGCAGCCCCGGCTGTGCCCCTGCCGGCAGAAGGAATCTCGGGGTCCTGCAGGATGCTCCGCGGTCGCCCCTCGCCGGCCCCTCCCGCCCGGCCCCGCCGCGCTCACGGTGCCGCCGCCTCCTCGTCCTCCTCTTCTTCCTCGGCCCTGGATCGCCCCGGTTCTTCCCGAGCTGGCGGCGGCTCCCGCTGCTGCAATTTCCGCTTCTCCCCCGCTCCCACTTCCTCTTCCCGGCTCCAGGTGGGAACGGGACGGCCGCGCTCCGCCCCCGGGCGGGGCTGTGCCGGGAACACCGCCCCCCGGGAGCGACACTGGGGATGGGAGGCACTGCCGTGATAATACATGTGTGTATTGGAAGCGGTGGGGGAGCTGCTCCTTCCCCTATTTCTTTAAATCGCTGTGAAGAATCCGCTGCACAAGCGCTATTCCAAAAATGCACCATCAGGAGTTTTATAATGGCCAGGGGAATTTGGGGCAGCTTGGAACAGACTTTTTCTATTTTTCTCCTCTTTTTTCTCTTCCCCCCCCGCTTTTTTTTTCTTTCCCTTTCCTCCTTTCCCCCCTTTTTTCTTCCTCTTTTTTTCTTTTTCCTTTTTTTTTTGTTCTTTTTTTCCTTACTCTTTTCTCTTTTTTCCTTCCTCTTTTTTTCCCTTCATTTTTTTCCTTCCTTTTTTCTGACTTTTTTCTCCCTCTTTTTTCTTTCCTTTTTCCTTTTTTCTCCTTTTTCCCCTAATTTTTTTCCTTCTTTTTTTCCCTGTCCTTTTTTCTTCCTCTTTTTTCTTCCTCTTTTACTTTTCTCCTTCATTTTTTCCTTTTTTTGATCACTTTTTCCTCCCTCTTTTTTCTTCCCTTTGTTTTTCCCTTCCTTTTTTCCTTTTCTTTTTCCCCTAATTTTTTTCTTTTTTTTCTTTTCTTTTTTCTCACTTTTTCCTTCATCTTTTTTCTTCCTTTTGTTTTTCCCTTCCTTTTCTTTTTCCCCTAATTTTTTCTTCCTTTTTTCTCACTTTTTCCTTCATCTTTTTTCTTCGTCTGTTGTAGTTTTCCCTTCCTTTTTCTTTTTTCCCCTCATTTTTTCTTTCCTTTTTTCTCACTTTTTCTTTCCTTTTTAGTTTTCCCTTCTTTTTCTTTTTTCTCCCTCATTTTTTTCTCTTTTTCTTCTTTTCTTTTTTCTCACTTTTTCCTTCCTCTCTTTCCCCTTCCCCCTTCCCCTCTTCCTTTTTTTTTTTTTTCTTTTTCAATTTTAATACTTCTGTTCCATCACATTTTGGAAATCACAACTACCCTGTCCCAAAGGTTTTCCAGTTTCCATCACTTTCATCACTAGACAAAACAGTTTGGCTGCTCCCAAGGGATCTAAACTGAACAGATGCCAAAAGGAAAACAAGATGGGTTTAAAAATGCAGCCTTAACACTGTAGTTGGAGTTGTTTGTTTGCCCACTCTGTCCTTTGGAGGAGGGGAAACACACTCCAAGGAGTGACATTTCCAGCAAATAAACATGACAAATAAATATGCAAATTGTAATAAAGGGTAAGATAAAAAATCCAGGTGAACAGGAATATTTATTAATTCCAAGTGTAGCCAGTTCACAGTATAAACAAGCTCAATTACTTTTTTTCTGGATTAAATATAGTGTAATTTCCCCTATAAACTGAATACAGTATACTTTAAAAATTGGGCTAAATTTCCTCTCATAAAGCTGCCTGCTGGAGGAGAATACAGGCTCAGAGAGTCTGAATCCTTTGGGAATTACTTCTGGCTCTGTTCTGGGCCCTTTTGGAGTCTTCACATGTCCCTTTATGTACAGGTAGGAATACCAACCACATTTATATATACCACTTTTCACCCATCTGTTCCAACATCCCATACAAAACCACAAGGCACTGCTACCTAAGCTAACAACAATTGCATTTTTGCCCCCAAAAAACCCTACTATTAACAAAAAATGAAATTAATTAAATTTGTAATAACTTGCGTTTAAGCAGTGCACCAAATCTATAACGCTGACAATGGAAAGTGAAAAATTTTCCTTTAAAGGCCAAGTAACTCTTTATTTTCTTCAAAAATTATCACCCACAAACATAACATGGTGTCAATTTTTATTTATCTGAAAATTTACTTTGTTGGTCCTCCCTCCCAATCTTTACCACGTTCCAAGAACAAATTCTGTTTGAATTTATTCTACTTCACTACTTCATTTTTCTCCAAATTTTGGCATAAGTCACTCCTGTCCCTAAAACACTGCTAAAGCAACTTCCTGTGCTTTAATTCTATAGCAGTTTGAAAGGAGCAAGACAAAGTTAAAACATCTATTTTGAGATTCCCTGTCCTCTAAACATGTAAAAATTGCAAGTTTGAAGTTCACTCAGATAATTCTACCATCTCCTGACTGCAGACAGAATGCCAACTATAATTTTTACAGCACTTTTCCCACCTAAAGCCTTTAAAGACATTGGGCCATTTACAAAAAGCTCTGTTTAATCAAGTGTTATTTACAGATTACTATAACATACCCATTTGCCTTTTCCACACTGTTTTTAATTTGGGCAGGGAGGGGGTCTGTGTGTGTTATGAAAATTAAATAAATGATTTTCTTGTTTTCCCCAAGACAGTTTAGCTGTGTAATTCAGAAGGAAGCCACCACACAGTTATGCCAGTTCATGAAAGCTTTTTGCCATTTCACTCATTTATTCTAGCTCTCATGTCAGTTCCATTGTTCCATAACACTTAAGGTTTTACAGCCTTAAAATAATAAATGCATTTTCTTTTCACATTTGACAAGTCTACCCCGCATTGGTTTCACTTTTGAGAAGCAACAATACACGACTTTGAACACCCACTATTACATCAGTGACCAGCAACGTCTATGCAATTTTTTCTCTAAACAGTGAAGTTCAGCTGAACAGCGAGTCAGGAGCTCCTTCTGCAGTTCCATTTCAGCTTTTTCTAGGAAGAGAGATTCTCTGAAAATATAAAAGAGCCTGCAAATTAACAGAGAGCAACTCACACAGACAAGCCAGACAAACAGATGCATTACTGAACAACGTTTAGAGCATCGATGACAATATTTCTCCATTCCAGGCATTCCTTCTGTTGATCCAGAGGACATGATGGAATATGCTTCACTACTGCTTCCATTATTCTGTAACTTTATCCTTCTGTCTTCTCTTCTACACAAGAAATGGTTTACAAATGTATTAAAATTGACATAAACAGCCCTATTGTGACCCAATATTGTATTGGTTCCCTCAACTCCTATGTTTCTCCCCAAATATCACTATGGTCATAATCTCATTTTATTAACAAAGCAGCTTTTGGTGCTACCTAGAACAGCACTTCAATCTCTGTCACGTGGACCATAAGACACTGAAGTTGTGTGGTAGTTTTTGTTACCATTTTTAAAAGCAAATCACAGCTGTAACTATGAGTAGAAGGAGGCAATAAAGCCGTTTTCTTCGGAAAACTCTTTTTTTCCAAAACTGATTAATGCATGTGAACTTGAACAATTCCAAAGAAAATGTCACCTCTAATGAAGTACTTTTTTCCTACCGGAGAAAGGTCATCATCTGAAACAAGATCTACAGGGCAGCAAACAATCATTAAGATGCTTTATTGACAATGTCCACCCACCGCAAAAGTTTCTGCCTGCACACAATTAGATCTCAGCTTTTCCATAGTGTTTTATTGGCAGTGGAAAATGCATCAGTACTTTATTGAAAGAAAGCAATAAATAATACTGTGATAAAAATAGTTCAAAAGTAGACTGTACATATTGTTACATAATCTGAAAATACACAAAAGATTAATAGAAAAAACCCCAGAACAATAACAATGAATTTCAGTTTTACAAGCAAAGTTAAAAGTGGAAAACAAAATAAGAGAAAAAAGACATGCTATATATATTGTTGCATAATAAATAATGCACCATCTGAACAGATTCTTGTTGGCTTTTTAATATGCCATTTACAAGTATCAGATACATTTTCTACTCATACAGTCCAAAATGGCAACACCCATCAAAATTAAAGTCCAGACAACTCTTTAGAACAAGTTTACAAAACATATAAGATGACTTACATAAGAAAAGTAAGGCATTTATTAGAAGATGCACTGCTTGAGGTTTCAGCCCATTGTACCTTCATCTTTCCCTACTCACTTGACATGAGGCTGCAGTGCTTTAAGATTGGTCCATTAAAACTAGTTCCACCAGCATCTTTCCACAAGTGTTTTCAATCAAAAAAACCCTAAAAACCTCTCTGTGGCCTGTGGCTTATGACCAGGAATCATTATGAAGTCTGTCTTCCTCAGTTAAGGAAAAGAAAAAATACAAACAGTTCTTGGTTTATGGCTTGTTTTCAGTCACTGTGAAGAGTCGCTTTACAAATACAGCAGAGAGTGTTATGAGCGAGTCAAAATCACTTCTAAAACGTGTTTTCCTCAGTGTCAGAGTTCCTCCCAGCTCTTAAAACAAGTTCTATTTTAAATAAAGTCAAACTGCCACTACTTGACAAGTCCTCTGTGTGGAAAGGTACAGCTCTGAGGAGAACAACACTCGTGTACCGCAGCTTCTACATCAATATCTGAAAAAAAGCTGGGCTTGTTTTCAGGTCTAACAGCTCAAAAAAGACAAAATATATACTGCTTGGTGTCATGATACTTTTACAAAGGTATTAAAATCCTTTTCACCTTCAGTTTCATTATTAAAAAACAATGATAATTACAGTAACTGCATAATTTACAAAAACCCTATATTGCTCATAGGGACATATACATACAAGCATTACAGTACATTCAGTTGGAAAAACTAAAATTAGAATAAAAAATCAGCAATGATTTGATTTGTAGACTGAATAGAAACTGAAAAAGTAAGTAACTATATAAATGAGAAGTCACATAAATATAGGAAACATTTAGATTCTAAAATATTTTCTCTATAGTACTCATGAATTTATTTGCTAATTAAAAACTCTGTAATAAAATATCTCAAAGTGTCCATTTAACAAGTATTAACAGGTTAAGGGTTCCAAATGTTCAAAATGCTGCATATCACCGGTAGAAATAGTGTGGGTAAACTGCAAAAACAAGAAAAAAACAAACAAGAAAAAAACAAACAAGAAAAAAACAA
>NW_020937571.1:0-43519 GCF_003984885.1 Neopelma chrysocephalum
AATTGTTAACTTCAAAAATACTATCTCTTGGTGCCCTTTGCTGGGATTGTGAGGTACTGCTTTTCCTTCCATTTCAAATTGCAAACATTTCAGGGCTTTTTTTATTGAAAAAAAAAAAAAGAAAAAATAATTGAATTTTATTTTTTTTCTCTTCTTGACCTTCAGTCTCCGAGCAGGCTTCCTTCCCCAACCCTTGGCTCATTTTAAGAGGACAGGTTGCTTCATTACCATTCAAACCCAGTTTTTTTAGGAGCAGAGGCACGATATTGAGATGGGTACAGGAGTTCATGTTACTCTTTTTTACTGGTTTAGCTCTCTGATTTGTTGGCAGTGAAGCTGGTTGTTCTGCTGGAAGTAGTTCAAAGGTAACCTTGCTCTGTTTTACCTGGTATTTCTTTATTTCTGCAGATATATTTAGCACTCTTCCAAGGTGGCAGAACAAGTTCAATATACGCTCCATTGACTTGACCTGTAAGATAATGCAGATGTTGCATAAAACCCAAGGAGGGATGCACACTTAGAGGTACAACAAAATGAAGCTAGTTTGAACCTGAGATCCCCAGTTTTCAACCAGCTAAACCACTGCTAATTCACAATGTGAACTCCACAAGCCAGGAAAAATTTGGGGTCATGTGCAGATGCTCGACAGTCAGACACTCAAATATGCTGGGCCCTGAGAGGTGCTGCTTAATTCAGTGAGTGGTAAGTGCTTAGTTATTTTCAACATCAGGTCAAAAAAGAAGGAAAAAGGCAGATGAATGTTCCCATTGAAGTCAGTGGGAAGGGTGCCAGGATTTTAGGTTTTCAGCCTGTTAGAAATGGAAATGTTTCAGCTTGTTTTAAAAAATAAAAAAGGCAAAAAGGTGATGCCAAGATGGAAAGAGCTGCAGAGTGTCTCAGCATGCATGTGTTCCAAGAGCCCAGGAGGTTTGGGGAGGGCTCCAGTGTTTCATTTTATCACTGTTAACAGGTATTGGCTTCTTGACAGGCACAGGCTGGGTGTTGGGGGGAGGTGGACGCTGCTCATCCTTTCTTTGGCAGGACAGATGTGTTTACCCTGCCAGAAAGCAGGGCTGGGTGCTGGGGGCAGAGAGAGCTTTCCAGGAGACTTCAGTCAGCAGGGGAGAAACACCCACATTTGGTTCACATGACCTTTTTAAAAAAATTTCTTTTTCATTTTTTTGACGTAAATTTTAAAGTTAACAAGTCTCTCTCTACATGTTTGGACTCCCCTTGTAACTAACACCTCTGAATATCTGTGAGTTTTGTAGGTCTTTATGGACAGAATATTCAAGATGTTCAAGGTGGGTAAATTGAGTGTGGATGGCTAAACTGCCTACCTACCATACTTTCAGGTTCTCTTACATTTTACAAGGTACCTGACTTACTTTCCTTGATATGGTCCTTGATATGGTCCAGCCTATCTCTAATTTTTTTATTGTGATTATTTTTTGCTCACAAACAAATGTCTAATTAGGTCTGCAACAGCCCTAGTATGAGTACATAAAGTTTAGCATTTTAAATATCTTTCTTTACTGCAAGTTTAAATAGTTGTACAGATAGTTTATAAGCACAATATTTTAAGAAAATAAGTGGCTGGTCTACTGGGCAGCCTTTGTGCCACTTCAGTGCTAGGAAGTTAAAAACAAGGAAAAAAAAACAACAAAAAAAAAAACTTTTTGTGGTTTACTACTATTTCTGTGGAATAATTATAAAGTCTTGACCTTTTTAAAATCAACCTCATTTGGATGCATCTGAACCAGCAGAGCTGTGTTATATTTTCTATCTTTGCTAGAACTTCTACAGAGGAGGATGAATATTTCTTCAAAAGTGGTTATAGTTACCAACACATTGGATACTCGCAAAAAGCAACTTATTTAGCCTCCTGCCCCCTTTATGGAACAACAAATATTTTGACTTAACATCTGTTACTACGCTATATTTGTATTTGAAAGTTCCAAGGAACCTTGTAATAAAAAAAAATGAAGTACTAAGGCATTTTCCTTCCAAGAGTACTGAATTTTTCCATAGGTGGTGTAGAAAATGGCAGTTCCACTCAGATAGTTGATGCTGGCAACTTGAGGCCATCACATACTTTAAGAAGTGAAAAAAATGGTAATTTAGCCATCTTTGTCTTCCATTTGGTGATACGACAGAATTCAGTAAATAAACCACTAATGCCATGCTCTTTTCTTTTTTTTTGTTTGTTTGTTTGTTTGTTTGTTTTTGGTTTGGTTTGTTTCTTTGGGTACAGTTGCTATTACCTCTATAACATGTGCCAGAAATACATTAGAGAATAACGGTAGTAAAAGAAAATGTAGAAGTTGATTTTTAAGCTGCTTTTGAATCACAACCTTGTTGAATTTCTGTTGAACAAGTGCTGACACACCTTTTAAATTCCAGTTGACATCATCCCTTTCTTACACAAGTGTGTTTTTTGCTCTCGTGCATCTTTTCAGGCACTGAAAGAGTAGGTGCAATGCAAGGAGTAGAAAAGAGGTTGAACATATTAAAGAGCCAACAAAATAGTTGATTTTTTTATGCTGTGTCTTACAAAATGAAGGTGAGGAGACCTGAGAGGACCTACTTTCACCACTGAAATACACCTCTGCCAAGATGAATTGGTCTCTATGGGGGATGGTTTGGCTACAGAAAGCAATAGTAACAGATAACGACATCGCCTCAGAGTGTTCTCACCAGTCTGGAAATGTTGGGGGGGAGGAGAGAAGACCCATTTCTTTCATGCTACTCTGATAGTGAAAAACAAGTCGTTAGAGATCTATGATATTCTGGGTTTTAGGATCAACTTTTGTTTATATACTGTAATTTAAATAAATTGCATTTACATGCCTAGTTTCTGTAATATTTGTGTATACAATACCAAAATCTTACAAGATGTAAATTGTGTATAACTGCACAGACTCCTTGCCCTAGGTGTCTGAGAACATTTTAAGTTTAATTCATATATTATAAAATGACTAGATGTGACTGTTGATTTACAGAATTTACATATCACAAAAAGTTAATTATTTGTGGTACTTAAGTTAATAAAAAAATAGTGAATTCTTTTTCTTTTTTCTCAGTTCTTAAAAAGCATTACCCAGTTGATCTGGCAATGATTATGTGTATGAGCCACAAATATTGATAATTTTTCCATTACATTTTTTCTTTTCTTTTCTAGATATTAATATGTTTCTCGCTATAGTTTGTATAACAACTTGTGTTCACGTTATCTATGTTGCTGTAATTTTTGTGCTTTAATTCCTCTTATTTCGACTGATTAAAAAAATCAAGCTCCTGTAACTTGCACTTTTCCCCAATCCTTAATACTCTTGTATGGCAACCAAAATTACTGTAAGAAATAAATATAATATTGCACTAAGGTTGTGGTTCTGATTGCAAACAGAGAACACTGTCTGGATTTTTATTAAAAAAAAAAGTTGCCAAAAAACTTGCAATTTGTTTTGAAAACACATAAAATGCTTTAACAAAATGTAGGTAGAATTAATGGAAAATAATTGATTTTTTGTTGGGAAAAAGCATTTCCTGTTTATTTCTTCTTTTTGGTTAAAGCATTTTTCATGCTGAATGTTCATTATTTCAGGTTCATAATTGAAGTTTGGAAAGTAAAAAATATTTTAGGAAGAGGTAGAAAACTTCATATCTATTTGCCTTAAGGTGGATTTGGAATAACCATGGAATGTTCTTTGTCCTGGCTGAGCGTGGGGGGAGGGATGCATGCCCTGAACTCAGTGCTACTGGTCCTGTTCTGTTCTGCAATTTAAAAAGGCACTGAAAAGTGGGATTTTTTTTCTTTTTTTGAATTTTTTTTTGGGAGGGAGGGAGGGAGATATTGTAGGGCAGAGTAGCTTTCCAGAGGAGAGAAGGGAACAGTGCTCCTTGTGACGTAAAAACTGTACCAGTGGGGTCTGTTTTTACTGTGAATAAACAAGGCTTCAAATGGAAAAAAAAATAAGGAAACAATTCACATCTTCTTTTGGCTTAAGTTAAAAATTTGTTTTTCTGTCTTTAAATGGTGATGCAATGAAGAATATTTTTATTTTCTAAGATATTGGAATAAATGCCTAGAACTGTTGCCATTTGGTTTCATATGTTCCTTAACTACTATTCTCTTCTCAGATGTTGTTCTAGTTCATAATTTTTGTAGCTACTTCTTTCATAATTCTCCAACAACAAATACTTGGCAGCTTTGTTTTGTTAAAAACACAGAAGAAAATCAGCCTGTTTGGGTTCCTTTTATTTATTTATTTCAGGTATTGTGGCAATCCAGTGCTAAAAAACATCTTTGTATCCAAATAAAGTCAGGTATTTACAGTGCAAAACGAAGAATGCTTTGCAATTGTCTCTGCTTGTTGGCCAAAGAAATGAGAAGAGTTGATCATTGCTGTCATTGTGTACATTGTATCAATGTGTTATGTTCTGTTTTATTCTTTGGTTTGGGCATTTTTCTGAATTTTTTTCCTGTATTTTTCTGCATTTTGTGGACTTTCGTTCTTTTTGTCTTTTGATGGGCCACTCAGAATACCACGATTGTAACAATACTTGGGAATGTGTGTTTTTCTAAAAAAAAAATTGTACGTGCCTTATAATTTCCAACCTGGATCAGCTACACTGTATTTAACATAAAAAAGCTTTATCTTCAAGGTGGTTTAGTACCTGACAAACAGAGTGTGCAGTGCTGGGCTTCGGAGGGAGCAGTTTGTGTCGCTGCATTAGGAAAAACAGATAAACTGAATTGATTTATATCTTATTTTGCTACATTTTTTGGCATGACGAGCCTGATTTTAAACCTTCTATTCCAATCAAGTAAATGAGGGGGGGGAGAAGTGAAACGAGACTGTTATTTTTAGGTTGTTTATTGCCATAAATACTTGGTTATTGGTGTAGTTGACGTGCTGTGTTTCACAGACGAGGTAACAATACTAAATAAACCAAGTGGACTTAATGCTGTTAAGTCTGCACCAAACTGGTTCTATACCGCTGACATCTAGTGGAGTCTGATGGACATTGTCTCAGAGCAATAGAAGATCTTTGGCAATATTTCTTTCTTTTCAGCAACTGTCATTCTTTCTATGAGAAATAGTTTTAGAAGATTTTGTATTATTATTTAAGTTGGCCTCCATATGTAAGTCATAAAAAGGCTGACTGTATAATTACACAAATTATACATGAATGAGAAGTCTTTAAAGAGCTGTAAATGTGTTTTCTAGTCTATGTGTGCTTCTTTTTTCTCAGTTTTATGTTTTGAATGTGAGCATCTCCTTCATCTGCATCCAGCACGTTTTTTAATGGGAATATGGGTTTTTGTCTCCAGTACTGTAAATCTCAGACTGTTTTGACCAATTCCTGACGTTGCAATCTGATGAACAGCAGCTTGTTTAGCTCCAAACTGCAAAAGAGAGTGAGGTCTTTAGGTCAGGAAGCAGTTCAGAACACCAGGGGGGCTTATTTTCTCAGATGTACCTGCAGAGTTTGGTTTCTCCAGTAAAATTTTTTTTCCTCAGGACTGATGCTGGGAGGAATACGTGCACGTGTGTGTGAGTTCTTGTATGCTTTCAATGTAAAGGTTCTTGGGCAGCATTAGAAATTACTGTACAAATAGGACACCAGTGTTGCATGTGCTTAAAAATGTATTGGAATCAATGTCACCGTGTACCTGTTTGCTCTGGAAATCTGAAGAGAATACAATATACAGAAATGTCAAAATCTAATTCATGTTTTAATGGGTTATTTTCCACTCATATTTTCCCATTATCTAACTGTCTCTAATCCCCCAGCTTTCTTAAAAGCAATTTAAAGTGATTACTTGCAAATTTTAGGAAAAAAAAAAGCCTTGGAATAGCTTAAGCTGAGGTTTGGGAAGAGGAGTTCACCTCTCCATACACAACCTTCTGAAACCTCAGATTCCTTTGCCTGAAGGATGTTCTTCTTAAAAAAACAAATCCTGAGGGAAGCGTTGCCTTGTTACCACAATGTGAAGGATTCCCAGCAGTTTTGGGAATGGCCAAACATGGCTCTTCTCCCCCAGGCTGCCCCTAGAAAATACTCAGTGAGGAACTACTAATACGTGTACTAATACATTTGTCCTTTTGTTTTGATCTTGTTGGTGCAGCTTGATGGCTCCTTTGAAGCCAAATTCAGACCTGCAGTGGGAAGGGCAAGGTGAGAGCTCCAAGTTTCTCATTAGAGGAGATCAGACAGAAAGGGGGCTGAGACAGAATTTACTTATAATTTACTTATTTTTTATTGATATAGTTAGATCTGGTTACCTCACCTGTAAGACTTTAAGTGCCCCAGGAACAGATGTTATGCTGTACATTTCCCCTGAGGCCATTTGAAATCTCTCATAATGCTAATTTTCTGCATTACAGAGAAAACCCAAACAGGGGTAGTTGACTCCCAGAAGCTATTTAGCAATTTTTAAGGAAAAATTTTTCTTTCAGAGACCACTTCCTCAGCTCTCTGTGCATTCAAAGCAGGTCATTTGCACACCTGGCCTTTTAGTCTGGCATTTCTGCAAATGGTTTCATTCAAACCTATGTTCTGGTACCACCTTGGTGCAAACTACAACCCTTTAAAGATAAGTCACTAATAGTAGAGCTAATACTGTTTGTGCTGGTGAAGAGGCTGGTTTATTCACAGGAAAGATCAATGATACACTTGAAAGATTAGTGCAGTGGAAAGAGGGAATATTCTCTTGTACAACAAGCAGAGAATCTCTCCATGAATCCACAGGACTGTTGGAGGGGACAGAAAAGAAGAGAAAACTTTGTCTTGATAAAGACATGCAAAACACACAGCCATGAAAAAGGCATTTTGCACAAGAAGTAAGGCCCTATTAGTGTGAGTGGGCTGGAGGGTGTTCACAGGAGCTCATCCAGGCGGGTTCCAGCGGGAGAGGTGTGGGAACCAGCTGCTGTGCTGTAGGATCTGGGAGTGGGGGCTGCAGCAGGGTTTGGAATGACTGGGTCTATTTAACCAAGCAAATAGGAGGCTGAAATGAGATGTCTGCTTTTCCCACTCACTTGAGTGGGTGAGCTGCCAGCAGAGGGATTGTAACTAAAAGGAACGTTGGCGCTGGAACATGTTACTGATTGGGGATGAATTCAGGATGGAAGCTGGGAGAAAATCCTGACAGTGAGAAGAATGCGGCTGTGGTGTAGTGTCCTACAAGGAATAGCATGGGAGTTCACCACTCCAGGGGCTGGAAGTCCATAAATACAGGAGAAGGCCTGTGTTTATCTCTCATGGCACACGCTTTATCCTGAGCACCTCCTTGCAAACTCATCTGCCAAAGCCATAGGCTTGGAAAAACAGGGTGGAGGGATCCCAGCCTACCCTGAGAGCAACCCCCATTGTTGGAAAGATGGATGGAGGCTCTAAAACAGTGTTTCCCAGCTGGACAGAGGTGTGAGGGGTGGCACCTTCCAGGTGAAGCCCTTATTCTGTAGGAGTTCAAATTGTTCAACCCACCATGGCATGGGAGAGGCTGTGGAGGCTCCCAGGATGAGTCCCATTCCTCAAAGAGCAGGGCGGGACAGGAGGGATTGGCAGCTGGGAAGCCCAGCTGTCATGGTTCCTTACACCTGCTAGAGTAGGTGATTACATTCTTACATATTAAATTATTTACTGTGATATAAATTCCTTCCTGTGAGGGTGGTGAGGCCCTGGCACAGGTTGTTCAGAGCAGATGTGGCTGCCCTGTCCCTGGAAGGCCAGGTTGGAGAGGGCTTGGAGGAACCTGGGATAGTGGAAGGTGACCCTGCCCATGGCAGCGGGGTGGAATGAGATGAGCTTAAGGTCTCTTCCCACCCAAAACATTCCAGGCTTTTATGATTCTATGATGTATTTTACACTGAAAAAGAATAATTAGATTAATACTGAAGCACTAGATGAAGCACTGGAGCAGGGAAACAAAAACCTAGGATATGCATCTAAGTGATGCCAAACCTGGCTGCAGTGTCAATAAATTTCAGGGGATAGGGGCAACAATTTGTTCAGGCAAGAGAAAATCCTGCCACCTCTGCACAAGCAGTGCATCCTCTTGCCAGCATGAAACAAGTGAAATAAAATAGCTAAAATAAAATAATAAGCTGCAACTCATTAGGGATTAAGCTAAAGATTACACAAGACTAAGCAACTAGCCCTGATCTACTGTTAACAAATGCCATTTCTTCCTCACCTTCAAGTTCTGCTTGTTTTCATGGCTTGTTTTGTTCTTTTTTTTAATAAATAAATAAATAAATGAAACAGCTAAAGATCGTTGCATTCATGTTGGAATCAATCACTCCCTTTCCTCTCTAACTGAAGTTAGAGTGTGTATTTATGTGTATTGCATCACAGCTGACATCATCTCATAGATCTCTGAAAAAAATTAGAGCCAGGAAAGCAAACATCAGATTTTGTAACACTTGAAGTTCAAGAGGAACAAATTCGAGTTGTTCTTGACTGATTTTGTTGGATGGCCCTGTGGACATGACTCCATTCTTACACATCCCTCTGTAACAGGGTGTCCTCACATTACCAGGATGGGCTGAGCAAGTAGGAAAAGAAAAGGGAAAGAGGGGAAAGGGAAAGAAAGGAAAAGGAAAGAAGGGAAATGAAACCACTGAGGGGGCTGCTGCCTCTATTCTGTTGAAGCACCCAGACAAGCCAGTCTCTCTGCAAAAACTATTTGACATTAGATGGAGGTTCCTAAAACCGAAGTGAAGGATTGGCACCTGGTGAGACCTGATTCACCACACATTCCTTTGCCAGCATCCTGCGGACCAGAACATAAATTATGACAGACAAAAGCACTTGAACCCCCTTCAGAGACATTTCATCCTCCCCTCTAATTACTGACTGTTTTTCGCCTGCTCATGCGGTTCAGCCATGGGCTGAAGAACCAGGAGATGGCATGGTTCTCACCTCTCCTTTGGGAAGAGCCAGGGGCAGAGTGCTGGAAGTCTTACTCCTTTCTTCACACTGTTTGAGGGTAAGGATTTTTAATTTCGGCCTATTTTGCTTGAATGCTTTTGTTTTCTTAGGTTTTTTCTCCTCCTCCCAGCTGGAAGGTCATGTCACCCACCACACCTCCCTTTTTCACCTTAGAATAGAATTTATCGGGGCAAATACTGGGATGGGGGTTTAGTTCAGTTTGTAAGGACAACAGACAACTTACAGCAGTTTCTGTAAATCCTGAAAGTGTTAGCAAAAGACATAATTTTTCTTTTCTTTTAGCCATTAAATAACAAATGAAAGAGACATTCTAACCAGAGGATGCTCCATCAAGGGCAAAAATCCCATGTACTTAGCTACAACAAATCCTACGAGGAATGGCTCTGAGAGACTTGAAAGACAAAACCAGTATTTAGAAACAAACAGAAATCGGTAGATGATTGACTGTCCCCTAACGGGTGACAGGGTGTCTCAGTTTAATGAGACTGAAAGTGTTTTGCTAAGGAGGGTGAGTTGTGAGGCAGACCAAACTCCTCTCTCTCAGCAATTGTAAATCCGAAATTAAGAGGCTTCAGTCGAGGAAGTGTGGAAAAAAGAAAAATAACAACCCTTTATTAAAGGATATATGTGTATTGGCAAATACAGCGAAAGAACACAAAACCAACTAAACAATCACCTCTCCCCACAGTCTTCGGAGGGCCGTCAGCTTGGAATGCGGATCTGCTAGCTAGTTGCTTTGTGTGTGTCAATCACCCTAGGCAAACACCTTCCCCCTCCCTCGTTTAAGATCTTTCTTTTACAGCAATGGAGGGGAAAGAAAAATTCCCTGCTTGCTTTTTTAGAACAAGTAAACTTATGACAGATACTTACAACTTCAGTGTAAGGATTTGTTTGTAGTTATCAGCTAGAAAAAACAAAGGCCAAAACTAACATCAAGGCTTTACAGAAGAAAAAGGTTATTCAAACCCAAATTAACAGCAATGCAATTTTAAAATTAGTAGACTCAGGTAGAACAAGCTCACTGGAGAATCTGTTTCCAGACTGCAATGGAAATAACACCCAATATTTAGTAAAGAAATGTTATTGAGATACTCCCAGGCTGTATTTGAGTTTGGGTATATTGCTACAATAAGAAAGATTTTGATTGCTTTTGTTTTTATCAGTGCTTTTTTGACCACATTAACACTGTTGTGCCAGAGCAGTGAAAGGCTTAGTTAATTAAGATTTTTTCTGTAGCTAGCATATAGATGAATTCAGGGTAAGATGATACATGCAGTAGTTTATATTTTACCAGAAATGGTAATAGAACTCTATGTGTGCTGGGAATAATTCCAGAATGGGTTAGGCTGGAAAAGCCCTCTAAGACCAAGTCCAGCCATTGTCCCAGCACTGCCAAGCCCACCACTAAACCATGTCCCCAAGCACCACCTCTACATGACTTTTAAATAATTGAATAATTCTAAATTAAATTAAATCATGGTCAATCTCGAATTTGAGCATAAAGCTACAAACACAGGCTGTGATGTGCACAGGTCAAAGGCCAGAGCTGTTTGACTAACAGCAATATTATTAATAGTGTTAGAAACAGCAAAAATGTAAATGAGTATGTCATCACCTGGCACTGTGGAGGTTAAATGAACACACATTGCTGAAGAAAATCAGTAAGGGGGTGAGGTGGGGCAAGGAGAAGATGACAAGCACCTGGGAAACAGCACCTGACTGCAGAACTAATCTCTCCTGCCGTCCCTCAGCATGGCAGGCAAGGAAACGTTGGCTGACCTTGCATTATAAAGGCACTTAACTTTGTTTTATTTAGGGTGACTTGGCTCTTTGTGGTTCAACCATGAAATACAAGAGCTCTGTTAGTGGTAGTTGAGAGGATGAAATTTTCCATGAAACAAAGAGCTCCTCCTGGGCTCTGGCCCCGCTCTGGATCTGGCAGAGAACAGCTCCTTCTCTTCCAAAGTCTGAGCAAATGCTGATTCCTGTCCAAGATTCAACAAAAAGCCCAGGGCTATTTTAAGAGTGTCTTTGTACTTTTGCTGACCCACCTGAAGTTTAGTTTGTCACATGCTTTGCTTTCAAAGAAAAAGCCAATAATTACTGGTAGTAATAATTACTGCACCGTGCAGGCAAGACAGCAAATTGCATAATTTCTCTAAAGCTTTTGTAGGCCTTACAAACCTTTTAAAAGAATATCCAATTCTCAGCAATGCCCCAGCTCCTGACTTGCCATTAGCCTGATGTTTATTCTTCATTTAGAACTCCTGCTCTTGCAGTGGAGTTTGCTGTCTAGAGAATTAAAGAATCTTCTTTAGCTTTTAATTTCAGCATCTCTGACTTTATTGCACTTTTGCTGCGCTGCCTGAAACCAAAATCTGGAATTTGAAACTAAAAATGTTGACCTGTCATGTGAGACATGTGAGCCCAACTCTCTGAGGACCATCATCTTATTTTATGGTGAGAATTCTGCTAGAAGTTTATGTCAGCCAGAATAGCTGTAGGCATCCCCTGGGCTTTGAGTTGAGCAGCTGGGAGGACAAGGACACCAAAACCCACCCTTCAGCTCTGTGATTGTGACTTGGCCAGCTTCCTTTCTCTGCAGAAAGAGGAGAGGTGAAGGCATCTAACCATAGAGCTGTGTGATTTTTAGAGCCTTTGCGGAGCAGATTGGCCCCATGCCTGCTCTGAAGGCTAACAAGAAGGTATTTTTAACTATGAAGTGCCACCACCTCTTTAGGTGACCATTTAGGTGTGCAGCCATTTCAAATACAAGAGGGTATTTGAAATTCCATTCCCTGCAAGCAGAGCCCCATTTTCAGTGGCCTTGGGTAACGGAAATAGCTGAAATAGCTGATTTTTTTTTTTTTTGCTACTTAAAAGTAATTGTTTAATCAATTTTGCCTGACTCCACAAGGCCATCAAACCCTGGTTTTGTGGCAAGTGTATTAGATCACCAGGCACCTCTTTTTAGGGTTTCCTTGCTGCATGCAAGACACTCCCCAGACAGCTGAAGATGTATTGCCCCTTTTTCTGTCCCAGCTCCTAGGACAAATGTGTCAAGTAAAGCTATTTTAATCAATTCAAATTCCCTTTCTGGAAGCCACCCAAGGCAGTGCTCCGGACATTTAGCATTGCATGGCTGAGATCAATTTTTGCTTCTTTCCTCTTTCCCTGGACTCAATTTCTCCTTTGCCAAGTAACTTTAGAGCAGCTTCTGTAAATCAAGGGAGAAGCAATGGGCTCAATGTGAGGGGAATTTGAAGAAGCTTCTTTCAAATTTAGTACAAATTAGGCACCACATTCTTGGCATCCTGTTGATACTTGGATATGGACATGCCTGTATTATTGCAGCCAGAATCTATAACATAGAAAACCTGCAGCAAGGTGAATATTGACTACATGAAACAGCAGTTCTTGAACTTCATACCACCAGGAATTGACTTGCTCGTGGAATATTAAACATCCGTGAGTTGCACTTTGAAAGTCTCTGTTATAGACTGAAGGGTCTCAGAAAATCATAGGGGGCTTTAAGTCTGCATTTGCAAAAGCTCTCATCTAAAAGTAGGGGCTTCAGATAAATATCCTTGGTAAATAGCATTTATTCTACTTGATAGAAAAGGCACCTAAAAACTAGAATATCCTGAGATGATTGAAGCTGGAAGGTCAACTGGCACAGGGAAAAAAAATGCAGAGGATGTACAGACCACATGCAAGGTGAAAATTTGCTGTTGTGCATTCTATCTAAGCCAAGCCACCTCTTCAGAGGATATTTCCAGGTAATTTCTCCTGCCTCTGCTCCTCTTCATTGGTTAAGAGTCAAAAATCTGGTTGTTCCTGCTGTTGAAAATCTAGTTAAATTAAAAATCAACAGCTACCAGCGACATTATGGAACAGTCAAGGGTATCTCATAACTGAGAATTTCTCCACCTCCCATGTAATAGCTTTCAAACTATGTCTTTCTCAGTTTATTGTTGCTAACAATTATTATAGAAATAGGCAAATGAAATATTTTAAAATATTTATATACAAATACTTCATTGATTGTTCCTACTATGTGCTAAATTATAATTTAGAAGAATGATACTCAGAAGTGTAAAATCAATTGATTAGACAGTGAATAAAATCAGTGCCACTGCTGCCTCCTGTCAGCTGAACCCCAGTGACAACAGGATTGCATTAAGCAGTAACATGATAAATTCAAGGTGCCAGGAAAGTAAATGGCTCACCCAAAGTCAGACGATGAATCAGTAAGACATCCATTAACAGAAATTAATGGGCTTGCTTGCTTCTTGCATTAGTTACCCACAAGGAGGGCTGAGCCAGCCCTGCTGATGGAAAATGCTGATAGTTTGGGGTGGGTTTTTTTCCAGCAGCATTTTGGATAACTACTGATAAATTTGAGTGATCCTAAAAGTTTAAGACTTGACTCCTAATCTCCTAGTGGCAACAGCACAATCATAATGCTGATACCTAAATATGCTTGACAAGATATTATCTCAATCTGGATAGAACATCTTGCCATGTTATGATAGTGGGATTAGTGGTTTAGAGATGAAGTTTTCTCTGTTAGGTGAGGCAATCCACGAATAAGCTCCCAAAACTTAATACCCTTAATATTGCTGATAGTGTCACCTAATTTGTTCTTCCAATAACTCGCTTCTTCCTCTGACAAAGGATCACAGTATTTTCCTCATGATGCTGCTTATGAAGTTTGCCCACAGTGAGGTCACTTTGAGCTTTTCCCTCCTTGCTGGAAGCTCATTTCTTGCCAGGCAGGACCTGTTTGCCTTTCAGTGGCTCTGGCAGCCCTGCTCCAGCCCTGTCCTGCCACCAGGTTGTGCCCAGGGAGGGCTCAGGGACTCTGCCTCCCCCCAACAGGCTCCTCATCCCTCAAATCTGCCTTCAGCAACACAAAGCTTAAACAACACCCTTCACCACCCCTTTGGTGCAAAGCCCACCTGTGCATGCACGTTGTCTTCTCAAATTATGTGTTTTCAAGTTATCTGCTCTCACTGTGTATTTTGGGACTTGTGGCAGTGAGAACTGAAGCTTTGGGTTTCCTGTTAATTAGTAGCACTAATGAATGATTAGGAAAAGGCTGTTGGGATTTTCTTTCTTAGGTGTACCAGATTCTCAGAGCAGCTGAGGATTAGAAACTGTAAAATATGGACAGGATGGCAGGACACCTTTCTGATGCCAAGGCTTACAGGAGCAAAGCCTTGGGAAGCACCTGCCCTGTCATGAAGAAGAACAAAACAGCTTTAAAGTGATGTAAAAATTTATTTGACTGTAAGTAAGGCTGTCTTTTCAGTAGCACTCTGTGTCCTGTTGCCACCAGTATTCCCTAGGCAACTCTTCTCACCACAACCACAACTCACTGGGACTTCCAGCAGAAGTAACAGGCATACAAAAGGCAAAACTGAGCCTGATGCTAATATATTTAAGAAGATTTTTAAAAGCATCTCTTCTTTAAGTGCACCCAAAGTCTAATTTTGATCTAAATATTTCCACATGGGAAAAGGATTAAAAGACACAGCAAATGGAGTTTTGAGGAAGGGAAGTATGTGGAAGGCAGCAACAACCTAGGATAGGTGCCTTCACCACAGCAGCTCTCCATAGGAAATACAATTCCTTGTAGCAAAACCAGTACCAGATAAGCTTGAGACAAGGTGAACTATCAAAGCAATTTAAAAACACACAAAATATTCCATGCAAATGGTTCAAAAAGTTTATTGAATATTTAATTTACAAAAATCATATCCCTATGAGGTGTTCTATGCAAAATTGGATAAAATAAACTGCATATAAAACCCAACCCTAATCAATGCAAATACATCACAGAAAATGAAACCATGGAAAGGAGAAAAAAAAAAATTATAATCATGAGACACATATGACATTCATTAAGGATTGTCCCAACCATCCAAGAATTGGTTAACATGATGCCTTCTTCCTTGACACATTACACATTTTACCATTTTTATACAGGTCTTCTATATTACATTGGTCCAAATTTAGAGTTTATAAAAATTCTTCGCATTCTTTCTTAACTGCTACACCAGTTTTGCCATTTTCCTTTTAATCAGAAGGTGGAAACAGACAGTACATATATTGAACGTGTGCACTATTAGATGCAACTTGCTATCTTTGGTAGGGACCCTAAATCTGCAGTGGTAAGCTTTCTAGAATGACAAGATTTTCAGGTTTGGCAAAAAAACCCAAACGACCAGGTTTAATTTTGTTGTTAAGTAGAACGTTACTGGCAGTTTCTGTTGAACATACAAAAAGTATAGTTGTCTCTTGTATGATTTCAAAAGACAGACTGTTTATATGGGTTTTGAATCTAATTATTTGTTTTAACATTCCTTGACTTCAATATGGTACCATAAAATGTCACTACTGCAGAGCAGGCCATTCCTGGTATGAACATGGATGCACTGCACACAGAACACAACTGCAATCCCATCCTGCCTCTTTTTGTCCCATTTAAAGCAATGAAAATATTCCTGCAGGTAGTCACAGATATGGATACCAGTTTCCTTTTGAACAAGCAAGAATCTCGCTGAGTGATTTAACACTCATGTAGTAACTTTTCCAAGTTTTCCTGGGAAAGAGAAGGGTGAAGCAAAAACAAAAAGTAAAGAAATTTGGGACAATCAGTGCTAGAGAGTTTGCAGCCCTCCTCTGGGATAACATGAGCAGGAGGAGCAGGATCAAGAAAAAATAATTAAAAAAGAGAGAAAAAAATCAATGCAAGAGCCAAGGAAAAAGTACCAGACTGTTTCCTTCATAACATTAATATTCCATAAATACTGGACAGTATTGGATTAACTGCCATTAGCTGTAGCTTTCAAACATTCTCTTTGTTTTTTTCAAGCACTATCTGGAAAAGAAAAGAAAAAAAATTATGCACCTCCCCAGTCCTCCCCACTCCCTCTTAGTGGAAATGCAAATAACCTGCATAGCCATGATTTTCTTAGCTGAAAACACTTAGTGGAAGACTAACTAGACTTAAACACTGAAGTAAATCTGCTCACTTATGAGTAAAACATGCAGTATCACAACAGACAGCTAAACTAACTGTCCTCCAAAAGGCTTTTTTATGACAATTGCTAATTTGGCAGAGAAGGAACGTTCCCAAATGCATGAAAATAATCTGAAGAGCCTTAGTGACAAAACATAGTTGTTACAATATATTAGCGATTTTCTGTGGCATAAACATCTTAAAAAGCATCAGCAAAGTATTAAATATAAAAGCAATATGTGTATATACCCCCCCCTTCTGTCCTCAGAAAAAGCATCATGATCTGTAGTGTATTAAGTCATGTGACTGGGGAATTAAGGCATAACCAGTGGACAATAGTCCTCACTGTCTGAGCTCCACATAATTGGCAGGGAAGAGCCCGTATCGGCCTTTGCAGACCCCCCTCCACCAGCCGTCGTCGATCATCTCGATGTTGGTGATGATGTCATCCGGGTCAAAGGAGATCTCGTCGTCCCCCGCTGCAGAGAAAGTTCAGGAGGCTCAGTGTTCACACAGGAGCAGCCAGAGATTCCAATAAAACTACCGCAGGACCAACCAGAGATTCCAAAAAACCACAACAGGATCAACCAGCTGAGATTTCAAGCAGCTCCCTGCGCTGAGGGCTTAGGGAGAGCCCTGCCGAGAAGGACTTGGGGGTGATGGTGGGCGAGATGTAACCCAGACATGAGCACTCACAGCCCTGAAAGCCAAATGTCTCCTGGGCTCATCCCACAGGATGGGCAGCAGAGGAGGGAGGGGATCCTGCCCCTCTGCTCTGGTGAGACTCCACCTGCAGTGCTACTGGGGCATAGGAAGGACAATGGACCTGTTGGAGCAAGTCCAGAGGAGGTACCAAGATGATCAGAGGGATGGAGCACCTCTGTTGTGACAAAAGGTTGGGATAATTGGGATTGTTCAGCCTGGAAGACAGAAGGCTTTGGGGTGACTTAATTTTGGCCTTTCCCGGTACCTTAGAGGAAAGATGGGGTAAGACTATTTACAGTAGTGACAGGACAAGAGGGAATGGGTTCAAATTGAAAGAGAGTAGGTTTAGATTGGATATTAGGAAAAAAGCTTCCCTGTGAGGGTGGTGAGGCCCTGGCACAGGTTGCCCAGAGAAGCTGTGGTTGCCCCATCCCTGGCAGTGTTCAAGGCCAGGCTGGATGGGGCTTGGAGCAACCTGGGCTAGTGGAAGGTGCCCCTGCCCATGGCAGGGCAGTGGAACAAGATAATCTTAAAGGTCACCTTCCAACCCAACCCATTCTAGGATTCTATGAAGAGTGTTAACACTTGGTTAAAAAAGATTTTGAAAAGTCCCACCATTTCCAGAAACATGAGTGAGTAGTTTTCAAAAGTGTCTCAATGCTACTATTAAATCACTGGTTTCCTAATTCTTCAGATATTCATTTCATATACCACTCCAGGAGACCAAAAGATAAAAAGGCAAAGGAAAAATCCAGACTTACCTGTGCAGAATAGAGATTTCAAAGACAAAGGTTAAAAAGAAGAGCTTTGCTTACCAGCTTGATAATCATAAAGGGCTATGGCTGTAATTCCAAGTTCATTTTCATATTCATCATAAGCATTTTCTTCTAAAGAGAGAGGACAAAAATCAAAACATAAAGCACACTACCCATCATCCTGAATTCTTTTCTGTCGTTCTCCTCCTTTAATTCCATTGCTAACCCACATAGGAAGCAGGGAATGCCAGGTTTTAGCAGTGCTGACATTCCTTCTGAACTGGACTTTTCCCCTAAATCACACACAATTAAATTAAAGCCTGGAAGGAAGCATTCAAAAACAGGCACTTAAGACAGTAGAAAATAAAGATGCTAATCCTCATAATGCTTCTGTAAAATGTGACAGAACAAAACTGAGCCCAAGATTACTGTGTAAGAGAATATTTAATACACGTTTAATAGAAGTTGGGGGGAGGACAAAGGGGCCTCTCTAAAATTCCCAGGTTTTTGTACTAGAGCAGGTTCATTATTCACACCTCATTTAGTAACCAGAAAAGGTGAGAAAAAGATAGGAATTCAAAAGAACCTTATTCTTGCAGTTTCAGTAGTTTTATACATCCCTACTCCTTCCCCTCACAGGCACAGAACACACCACATCGATTTCTAACTCCAAGAAGTACTGACAGAATTTTCTGCTGGCTCAGCACACGTTTCATCTCCATCTCTGTGCTTTCTTCTCATGTTAAGCTACATTCCACAGGGTGGAAATGGTTACCCCTAAATTTCTTTTTGAACTGAGACCCTAGAGAGGACTGTAACTACTCCAACGTCATCTCACTAAAATTAAGTAAATTCAACCTTGCTCTGGCCATATCTTAATTTTCTAATTAAAGTTTGTTGGTGGAGAATCTAAAAAGTCTCATCAGAATAAGCCTTTTTAAAACTTAGGATAGTGTGCTATCAGCACAACTACTCATTAACTTATTGCACAATAAAATTCATCTTAAAGGCTTTCATATCAGAAACAAACATTCTACCTGTTTGGTAATGGTCTCCTGCTCCTGCCACTTCATAGACAGTCTCTGGTTCGTATTCTGCCTCTCTCTGGCTCACTGCTTCCTGGTAGTTTGACTCTGCAGCTTTGTAGCCAGACTCTGGCTCATGTGCAGCTGGATAGGAGGAGCAAGAATTTTTGTAGGCAGACCCTGCCTCGTAGGAAACTGCATCCTGCAGAGAGACAGGTGAGGTTCATCAGGGTTTTGTTAAAGATTCCTACACTCAGGATCAAAAACCATATCCTGGAAGTGATTCCAACACACCTCATAGACTGGGCTGGAGGGTGCCTTCTGCTCAGCTGGCTGTGTGACAGGAGAGGGTGGTGGAGTCTGTGTCTTGGCTTTAGCTTGTTCCTGAATTGAGGAGAAAGAAAAACTTCAGTGCAGTTTAATCACTGATGTGATGACACCAAACAAGAAACAACCCTCCACTAAGAAAGAGAGGCAGCACATCCTGCAATAAACTTCTGGGAGCAGAGAACTGGACTGGCTGGATCATTAGACCTGCTGAAGGTTGAGACTGGCTGTACAGCAGAGGCTCAGAAATGCAGCAAAGCAGAAGAGAAAAAAGTGAAAAAACAAACACCCCACAGTACATATGCATGCATGTGTTTAAAAACCAGTGTTCTCTGGCACATTTCCATAGGAGCAGCAGGGTTTTGGTGTTCATGATATTCACTCTGTTCACCAGCTGGCTGGGCCTCACGTCCCATTTTAGCCTAAATTTAAAGAACCTCAAGCCCACACATCCTAATTGCGCAACTGATCCGTTATCTTTGGTGAGAAATGGTCCTGCAAGCTCTTGCAGGTCTACAAAACATCCTGCCTGAATAGCACATACAAAAGTAGGTCCTACATACTGACAGTGAGGGATTCAAACATTCAGAAGAGTTAGATGTGGTAGAAATAAAAGCAGCATTGCTATTGTATTCTGTGACACAAAGAAATCTGGCACTCAAGCACTTCATGCTGTGCCATCCCACCTGTGAATCCAGAGGGCAAATCCATAATCCCTAGAAAGCCACTCATTAGGGAGCCAGGACACTGTAGCACAAGAAATGCTACATTGCTGGTATGACTTAAAAGAAGGCTGTCAGGTAGCTATTTCATTTTGCCTCTCTTTATCATAGGGGAAAACTGTGAATCTAGGGCCAAGCTGTCTTTATTGTAAAAAAAGAAGAGAGAATATGTGTTATGGGAATCTGTGCACTCCAGTAGTTCAGGTCCCTCAAGCTGTAAATCCCCAAAGGATTCTCAGGAGAAATCATAGTCCAGAGACAGGATTCTGTTACAAAAAATTCTTTCTTTCCTTTGTTTGTCACAGCTCAGAAAAAAATACATCTAACAAAGAAAGCAAAGTGTGACTTGAGAGCAGAGCCAGCTTTGAAGACAATTCAAAGCTTAGTGCTGTCCTTTCTGGAAAAAGTCTGTCCTCATGCAAACCCTCCCCTCCACTTCCAACTCCTGGGCTACAGATGAAAAAGCACCACCAAAGTGATTATTAGAAGTCAAAACTAAGTTTGGGGACAAATTATACACCATCAATCCATTAATGATGTCACACATGGCAACGGTTTGACTAATTTGTCCTAGGAAATGGGTCTCTGCAATCCAGACTGGAGTTTAGGACAGACACACCATAACTGCCATAAAATATTTAGATTGCATGACCCCCCCCTCAGGCTGGGTTTTGCCACACAGTGAAATGTCTCATGTTCTCCAAGGCAGCAGAAGATAAACGAAATCATGAGGCACCATCGACTCAAAGCAGCCGTCAAAGAGCTCCCTGAGCACCGTTTGACTACATGACATAAGTGAAAAGCAAACCAGGAATACCAGTAAAGAGGGCTCCTGAAGGAACGCAGCCCATATGTATGTTCCCATTGTGGGAGTACATGTGCCCACATACTTTCTAAAAAGTGAGACTTTCTTCCTTTTGTGTGAAGTTCACTTAAAGAAACCAAGTTCACCTAAGTCGAAGTCCATTCCCACTCTTGCAGTATCTGTGGATGGTGTGGGTCACATCCCTGCCCTCTCCATGCTCAGCTTGGGAGCAAGGGGCAGTGCCAGCAGTGCCATTTCAGCCCCCCTCAACCTCATTCCCCCTCTCCCAGTGTCTGCAGAATCCCACAATTAACCATGGAGACGTTCAGTTTGTAAGAACATTAATCATCTGGTTATGGTGAAATTTAAATACCAGCTTTGGGGGGGAAAAAAAAACTTCAAATGTGTCCAGGCAACAGAATCTTTGATGAAGCATAAGAAAAATTAAGCATAATGGCTTGAGTTTAACCCACACTTACAGCAAAAATACCAGTAAAGAAATATGTAATTTATGAGATAGCAAGGAGGAAAAAAAAAAAGAAAGACATAGCATATCAATGACTCATGAGAATCTGTGGAAGTACATTTAAATCCTTTTGGAGAACTGTTTCCTCAACAGGAGGAAACTGCAATGAGAAATAGGTAACAAAAGCCTAAGTTCACCACTGTCCATCCACAGATCTTACTTGTGAACATCTGATCACCCAAAATGAATGGCAAGAAAGCCAATGGAGCAGGTGAACTACTTCCCCCACTCAGCCTAGACTACAAGCCCATGCAATGGAAGGGAAAGCTAAGCAGAAAGCCTGAGTACTTTGTATGATCTCCTCACTTGTTAAAAATAGGGTTCCAACTGCGTTGTGACAGGAATAGTCTAATGGAGAGACATTCAGCATCTATAGCAGGCTGTGGACTCCACACCCCTGGAATGTTCAAGGCCAGGTTGGATGGGGCCCTGAGCAATCTATGGAATGTGTCCCTGCCCAGGGAGGGGGTTGGAACTGGATGATCTTTCAGGTCCCTTCCAACCCAAACCATTCCACAATTCTGCAATCTCCTCCTCTCCCTGTTTTCTCTAGCACAGTAAAGAAACCCAAATAGTGCTTGGGGGAAGGTACTAAAAGTGCACATGGATGAAAGGCAGCATTAGAAGAGATCACTGATACACACAGCTGAACTCCCATTCAACTTGTGAGACTTGTATACAGTGAATATATGCTCACAGTGCACATCTTGGGGGAAAAAAAGCAGATCACTTTCGATGTACAGAGCTGATCTATCCTATAAAAGCAGAATTTCCCAAGCTTCAAACACAGCTCAAAAGGAATCCGGAGGTTTTCAGAAGTCAAACTAGACACAAGCACAGCAAAACTACAGAGCTATTTGACACAGCACAGGACTGAAGAGCAGAGCTGAGGAGCCAAACCACTGAACCAGGCAGGGGAACTGGTTTGAGTCTAGTTAACACAAACTATGGTTTATTTGTTAGGGTTAGTTTTCCACTTTGGTGTGACTATAAGGAAAAGGCTGCCTTCAGAGTGCTGTCTGAGCTGCCACACTGGCTTGGGCAGGCTTAGTTAATCTGAGTAACGTGGGGTTTCACTGCAGTGTATTTCTCCCAGTTTAGGAAGATCAGAGCTGGGTTACCATAAGCCTACCACGCACTTTTCAAACTCTCAAAACAAATTAAGCTACATCAAGTCTAATTCTGCGATGAATCAGACCATACTGATGGAATGGGATGAACACCACACCCTGACATCCTGTGGCAGCCTCCAGATAAGGGGAAGTATCCACCACATCTGAGAAACACAGAGGATGTTGAGACAAGATTTATTAGTGGGGCTGTGGCTGCTGGCACATGTTGGCTCTAACAATGAAAGATACTTTTGGCAGAAAATAAAAACAAAAGAGAGGAAAGAAAGAGGGAAAAAAAAAAAGGAAGTAGGAAAACTCCTCCCACAGCCAGACAGGAAGAGCAGTGAGGAGGTTCCCAGCAAGCATTTTCCTCCTCTAGGTCTCTTCAGCACATAAAGAGGCAATGATGAAGATGGTGAGGAAGGCCATTTTTCCTGGGCATCTCCTGTACTTTTCATCAGGACCTGCTCAATCTCCCTACTGGTTGTACCTGCTTGGGACTCTATTAGCACTGGCTGGAGCATGTTTGGGCATCAGTGTTACACAGTGTTTCAGTGCACATGTACGGCCAAAGAGCATTTATTCAGAATTTAAAAATTATCTCTGTGTGTCTTCTGCTTAGTCTCCTCTAGTATAAACTGATATCTGTAAAAGAAGAAGTGAAGAAGGGGAAAAGAGGGACTATTCTTACTCCAGCACCAACTGCTTCCCTCTTCCTGCCATAATATCAGAGTTATTACAGATTATAAGTATGAGGTCATCAAATCAAAATACCAGTATGGGACCACAAGGGAAACCGCCACAGAGGCTCTGAACCTGCAGCAGCCTGCATAGAAGGTCACCCAGCTGCAGACTGGTCTTACTGGCCTGGGTTACTGGTGACAAGTCACCCCAGTTCACTGTGTAACAAGGCAAATGAACAAGACACAAAGGACAAATCACTACTAACGCACTCACTAGTCCTTCCACTAAGCAGCAGAGTTTCACCAGATATGCAAATTCTATAAAGCTGATAAAATGTAATTTCTGACTAAACACTTTCTGGAATTATCTTGCTTATGAATAACACAAAAAATCACAAAGCTTTAAACCACACCAAAGCTAAATTGATTTTTTTAATTCCCAAACTAAGAATCAATTAACATTTGCAAGATTATCTTCCCCTAATCTCCTGGCTGTGTGCTTATACCAATGAGTGGTACCACCTCCATCTTCCACAACACTGATTCCAAAAAACCAGCTTCACCAATTACCACCACGGTGTTAAATTTTGTGAACAAGCAGAGCCTTTTGAGGACCACAGAGCTCTCCCTTTATGAGCTCCAATATGGCCAAGGGAATCTGGTATTACCAAAAGGCAGAAGTACAGGAGGGAAAGGTCAGGCTGCAAGGATTAGTGGTCAAAATTAGTATATTTTGGGACAAGCTAATTAAAGAAATTCTATACTGTTAAGTGTTACCCTATCCCCCTGTGTGCTGGCTGGCACACACATGGTGCACACTAAGGGATGGCTGCAGTCGCACACAGGTGAAGCACAGGAACAAACACAGACAAACACACAAGTGGCTTTAAAGCCCAGCTGAAAAAAAAAAAATCTTTCTTAAAGATTCCCTTTTCTCCCACCACTGCACTGAAACACACTAGACATGCTGCTCAAGTGGGATTTGAATCTTACTGACCTCCAGTTTCCTCCGAGCCTCCTCCTGTTCCTGTTTCTCCCTGGCCATTCTTTGTGCTCTCTCAGCTTCTGCCTTCCTTCGGTCTTCCTGCTCCTTTTCCTTGGCCAGGTTTTCAAAGTTAGCTCGGATGGTGCTTGTTTTATTAGCAACTGCAACATGGAAAAGAATTCAAGTCAAATAATGCTGTTTCAGGAGCTGTATAAAGGTGGCCTGAAATGAGTTTTCAGTACAAATTTCTGCTTTTCTGCCCCCTGAGCTCATAGTCCATTCAAAAAAAGTCCTTCTATCCCTCTTTCTCCCTCCTCCCTTCCAAGCCCAAACCTCTTGTGCACATTTCTCTTACAGAAAAACCTCTGTAAGATTTATCCCTCCTCTCCTTCATGGTACAGCCTCCACCACTCCTGTACTCAGTCTATTCTCCGCTCTGATGCTTTTTATTCTCCCTTCCTCAACTCTGATGACCCCCAAGGGGATTAAAAAAAAAGAGAAAACAAACCTCAACAAACCAAAACAACCTCCAAAGGGAGGAGGGAGAGTGGCTGAGGTTTCTAGAGACCTGCACATACAGCAATTTTACTCAGCACTGCTCCATCAACAGAAATTTCCTAGCTTTTAGATATTATCAGCCCCAGAAAAAGGATTTGGGACCAATGTCTTACCAGCTTCTATTGGCTTGGTCTTCTGGTAAGTTGATGTTGGTTTCTCAATATCTTCAAAAGTTGCTGCATTCTAACAGTGAGGAGAAAAAAGAATACATTTTAAAACCCCCACAACACTCATGAAGACAATTCAGGTAGCTTCGATCTGTGACATTTTATTGTGATACTGTCCCTAAGGTTTTTTTTCAGAACATCAAACGAAATCAAGAAGAATCAAAGCTACAGAAAGGATTGCTCCCTTTGTGAAAGTCAAACTGCCAAAGAATTAATCTTCAGGGGCAGGTTCAAACACATCAAAATCCTATTAATTTAAAAAAAAAAAGTAGTTTATGAACAGATGACTCATCAGAACTATAAATGAGGTAATGTCCTAAACATATATTGTGTAGCTGTTACTGTTCTAATCCACATTGTGCAGGATTTCTACCATGGTAAAAGCCTCCAGTTCCCTTAAAGAAGCAGATATTGTTAAAACTGAGCAGGTATTTTAGAAAAAAATATTCAAAATACGAGTTTTTTTTAAATGAATGGTCTCAAGTCCTGAAGCCACAAGTTAAAGAAATGCTACAGACTTTCAAACTTTGCTATTTTCTCACTTTCAAATGTCCTACACAAAGCTGTGAGTAAATTTATTTAGTAGATAAATTTCAGTGAGGACTTTTTCATCTTCTATTTTCTTAAATTAGAAAGTAGACAGGTAGAAAGGGGGGTATGAATTGCCCTATCTTTCACTGTTCTAAACATTAAAACAAATTCTCCTAAGCAGAAGGTCCCTGATAATCAAAGTGGGCAAAGTTGGGTAGGTATCAGACACCTATTTTATCCCACTAAAAGCATTTCCTCAAGATATAAGACATTAGCTAGCTGACATGACTCAAATTGTGAAATTTACAGATTTTCTTATTCTTTTGTATTAATTTTTCTATTCTTTCACTTCCCTCCTTCAGTGTCCCCTACTTTAACAGATACACTACACATATGTACACACACGTAGGTGTTTATAAAGTGGTTCTGTGTGTATAGACTTGCTTTTTGAAGACTTAGAAAAGCACAGAACTCTACTGTAAGACTGGAGAAGTACCCAGAAAGACAAAGCTGAGCACTACAGATCTAACCAGACTATTTTGTACCCCTACAGCCTATTTAAGTCATGGCTGTCTTGAGCAACTCACCTTATCCATCCGATCCTTCTGCACACCATACTTCCCTCCAAATCCCTTGGAATAATCTAAAAGCAGGATAAAAAAGGGTCAGAGAGCAGGGATTTTGTTGTCCCTCCCACCTTCCTGCCAAATGCAAACAGCCATCTCAGATGCATATAGCCATTTCAGCTGCATGCAGTGACAGCAGCCAAAGAAAATACAGCTTGGTTTTGGTGCAGGAAGGGCACAAGAACTGCAAGAGCCTCCAGGTAACACCAGCAGATGACAGATCGTGGGCCCACATGCATTCTCTGAGTAAACATGAAGCTGAGGACTGATAAGGCATCAAGCAAGGAGTAAGGGATGAGCCCTTCTAATGCATCACTTCCGTAACACAGGCTTTCACAGCACCAATTCTTAGCCCTCTGAAGGGATCACACAGCCTAAGCCAGTTTGCTTTGCTCAGAGGAGCAATGTTCTGTCTTCAGTGACCACAGAGGTGTTTATTTTTCGCTCTTAAACTTGGTAAATTCCACGAATGGCAGGAAAATAGAACAAATTTCTCATTCCAGTGGATTTGGTTATGATACTCAACTGATGAACATTAAAGTAATTCATAATAACTCCTGCTCTACACATGGAAAAAGGGCAATTCCACCAGACAGCACGAGCCTGCAACACCTCACCACCACAAAAATGGGGTGGCCGTGCTGTCCCACCTGCTCACTCTTCCTCTCACCTCAGGCTGACTATTGCACCTGTTATACCCTCCCAAGTCACATTAACTCACTAGTGGCATTAACAATAAAAACAATAACAAGAGTAGTTTTCTCCTCTTTCCAGGGAGTTGCACTCTGAGGAATGTCTGACGAGCACCAGAGCAGCACAACAGCAGCAGCAAGAGTGTGTGGCTGGAAAAATACCCCTTTCTGGTGGCAGTGAGCTTTAGGAATGTGTCCTTAGACTCTGTGGAGGGGCAGGCTTTCCTATACATCCCTGGAATACAGTTACAGTTCTCCTCTCAGCCCTCAAAACACCTGGGTCTCCCCGCCAGCTATTTTAGGGTTTGTATTCAGGCTCTGATAAGGCTCATCTGACACTCTAAAAGTCTGATTTGTGTCACTGTAGCACATCAGAATGAAAACCCTCATTTTCTCCAGCTTTGTATGTATTTTCAGCCAGAATAAATATACTACACTTACATTTTCCTGATCCAGACTCCTCACTTTAAGATAACGGAAAACCAGGAATTCATGGTTTGTACCCCAACTATTTCACAATGGATAAAGAGAGCATTATAACAGCATTTGCTCACCCAAGAACCACAAACATTCCCTACTTCTTGTTTTAAAGATCATAATAATTTCTAAAAGATCTTGCCATAACCCACTGCTTGTTAATGGTTACATGCATGGTCCTTATCTATTTTCCCACCAATTTATCCAAGCAAAACTTAATATTTAGACTCTAAACTGCTAAGCATGACTTCATTAACATCATCCTGACAATAAAGTTGTTATTATCACACCAAATGCATGATTTTGTAGAACTGTTAACTAAACACCGCACATATTTCCTGAACACAGGATTACTTGATATAACATTTTAAGAATAAAATGGGAGAATATTTGCTGGATCATGGAGGAATAGAAGCGCAAGAAAGTGTCTGCACATTCCTAGCATGGATCTACTCAGACAGCTATTCCAGACTGTGTGAGAAGTGCCTGCACTGTTAAGAAAGTAACAAGTGAAAACGGTGCCTTGTTGAGATTCATGCTTGGCTAGTTTCTCCTTGTAATCAAACCCCACAGCAGATGGGTCCTGCCTTTCTGTCTGTACACCAAACTTCCCTCCGAAACCACTCTTATAGTCTGAAAAAGCCACATGTGATAAATTAAAACGGAGGGAGGAAAATAAAGAAGTTTAGTCAGAGATACTCAAAATTATTTTTGTGGTATTTTCAGTCATTTTGGATGGTGGGGGAAAAAAAAATCTCAAGACACTTTCATAAAAGTAAATCCAAAAAAAGTTTCAACTTGAGATTAGGAAGAGGTCAACATGATTTACCAGACGTAAAAACACCATTCTGAAGTCACAGAAAAAAAGCATTTCTCAACATTTTTCATCCATACCGCACAACGCACTTGCACTTGATCAAGGTTATGAACACAGACACATAGATATTATGTTCGCCAAACCAAAACAACAAAAGATACAAGAGAATAAACAAAACAAATAACAAAAGATACAAGAGAATAAAATGAGCTTCCTTCATCAGTGTGGTTAACATTTGCACAGAGATCTGACTTTTAAAGAGGTGTGAAGATGGGGTCTACAGAGACTACCCTCCAGATATTATATATATATCCAAAGCATTGCTTAACGGAAGGAGCAATATTTCTGCTGTCACACAGCTTGAGGGGAAAAAAAACCTCTCAGTTTAGAGATCATTCCCTTTTGCTGCCTAAGGAACAACATTTACACATAAATATATATATATATACATATATTTGTATATATGTGCTATGAAATGAGGGAGGACACAGAAAAAAGGGTTTCAGGTAATCCTCTCACAACCAATCTGCTGGAGCACCCAATATTCTGAGGGTCAGTTTTAATTTCTTTAATTAAAAAATATTAATTTCTCCAAGTTAAGGGTGGTGACAGACACAGTGATGGGGAGCAATTGTTGTATTTTACAGTTTTTCTTCTGGCTACCAAGTATTTCACAGGAATAAGCACCTCACAGGCCATGATAAAGGACAACATTAGATATCAGATTTCCCCTGCATGAAAATAGAGATATCCATAACACATTATTTGTGGTAAGTACCAAGAAATTGCAAATCTGTGCTTTCCATGAGCGAACTGAAAAAGGAAAAAATAATCCAGGCTAATTGTAGACTCTTAAAACTTCTCCAAAGAGAACTCAGCACTAAGTCTGAGCTTTTAGGGACTCTATCAGCTGTGTTAAACCTGCTTTGCAAACACCAGTACAACCAGTACACAGCAACCAGTCCAACAGAGAAAAAGGAGACTCATATCAGCTCCTGTAACTGTGGCCAAAGACACCAGGGGAGGAGGGTTCACACAGGGAACAGGAAACTCAGAATGAGGGAACTCCAAAAGAACAACACAGAGCTGTGAGCTGATGTACCTTTCTGGGACTCGTGAAGCTGCACCTTTTCCTGGTGGTCCCAGCCAAGGGCACATTTGTCCTGTCTGTCTGTCTGCACACCAAACTTGCCTCCAAACCCCTTCACATAATCTGTGTGCATTAAATTGCAGAAAACATAGTTGCAATTTATGACTGTAAACAGTATTTATTAAAAAAAACAAAACAAAACATTATGGGATAAGCTGCCCTGTCATTAATGATAACACTTTTAATGATAACATCTGTCACTCGCCCTGCTACACTTCCTCAACAGAAGGGAAGGATACACAGGCAATAACTCTGGGATTACAATGCAAGGAAACACCAAAAATCTCACGCAGACTCAATAATATTTAAAGATTTGAAGAATCTGAGGCATTTTCCACCTAAAGCTAAAACGCACACACACATATAAATATATGCACAATAGATATATAAAGAATGAAGGACTTGATGCTGCCCCTGAATAAAACAGATCTGTGCAATTATGCATTTATTTCAATAACCAAGGTCCCCTGGAAATCAGGTTGTGAAAATCAGGCAGAGTTTACAATGCCTTTGTTTTCATTTAAGGCAATCCAAAATCTGCACACACAAGGGGCAAACACACATTTACCACAAAAAAAAAAAACAAACAACAAACCAGCACCCCAAAAAACACCCCACAAACAAAATATTTTTCCCAGGTTTAAAAGGATTTGAACTTCTATTTTTAAAATAAGATGATAAAAACCTTTCTGTGATTCATGTTTTTCCGTTTTGCCTTGATATTCAAAGCCAACAGCACTTTTATCCACTTTGTCCTTGTCGACACCATATTTACCACCAAAGCCCTTGGAATAATCTAGAGATAAGAGTGAAGAATTTTGTAAGTGTTCAATAACCAAAATATTACCTTAAAAATTGTGATAATCAGAGCTGCTAACATTACATCATGTATTAAAAGAAGCACTGACATCCTTAGTTGAACTTGATTCGAGGCACTGAAGCCATAAATCCTTCAGAATACATAAATCCTTCAGACTACATTCTCCAGGATGGAAAATAAAATAGAATCCTGTCAGTAGTTCAACTGCTTGGTAATATCAGTAATTCGGTTACCTGACTCCTTAATAAAATTCTTAAAACACTTATACCACAGTGAACTTCAAAACCCATGTCAGCAACAGCCTGGATGCTTTTAAATAAACACCCTCTTCTTCTTGTTCAGCATTTCTAAAATGCAAACATTTCTTTGAGATAAACAGAAAACAGATGGTAAAAATGTCATAATTTTTCAATAAAATCGTCGATTTTTTGATCAGAGATGCCTAGAAACCTGATTAGCAACACAATGTTAACTCTAAACACTGCTAACTGATAAATGCTTTAATCTACAGACAGATGATGCTTTTAGAAGCATTTCTCTGTGGTGGTTAAACTGCTTACAGTTCCCAGTACTTTAATCCACAATTTTTCAAAAGAAGTTGTAAAACAATGTGCCCTGCTTCCAAAGTAACGGCAGTTGGATCACCACTTAAAACCAGGCAGAACTTACATTTTAGGTGTCTTTTTCAGAAGTCAGAGATTTCAGCAACATAAATTTTATTCAGTGTTACCTTTCAGCAGGTTGGGAGTGCAAGAGATGTCAAAACATTAATATTTTACAACATGGCCTGTGGTCATTGCCTACAACATCAGAGTATGAGGCCACTAATGTGTCTATTCACCTTTCTGGGAGTCGTGTTTCTCAGTTTTCCCCTGGTAATCAAACCCCACTGCACTCTTGTCCACTCTGTCAGCCTGTACTCCGTATTTTCCACCAAAACCACTTGAGTAGTCTGCACAACAAAAACAAAATAAAGACACTTTTCATGGATACATCATATCCTAGCAATTGAAAGGGGGGAAAAAAACATTATTTCAGAACTGACTATTAAGTCTTTAGCCTTTAGCACACAAAGTTAAGCTTCATTTTGAACACAGAAATAAGACAGGCAGCAGTCCTATAGTTTATGGTGGTTCCTATTAAATTGGCTCCCTATTTCCAACAGGGTGCAATATTCCAAAGAACAACTCCCAGTATTTTTAAGATGTCCTTGAACCTCCCTTGTAAAAGAAAAGTAAGACTCTCAATGACACACTGTTTCCTTGCCTTAAAACCTCATCAGCTCATGAAACTGCTTTGAAATACATTTTTTATCTTCTCTTCCACCAAACCCAACATCTGATTCACTAAGAATGTCATGCAGAGGTCTCACTAAATAAGGTATTTTACATACAGTGAAAGAATAAAGATCTACTCTATCATTTATAGAAAATGTGTCTAGAGAGGCGACCACATGCCCACTTTACCTTTTTGGGAGGGATGTTTCTCAGTCTTCCCCTGATATTCAAACCCAACAGCTGACTGGTAGAGAAATAAAATTGCATGTGAGACAGAGTTAGATATTAGGAGAAAAACTGCACGAACTCCAGTGGACAAAAAGCATGGAAACCTCCTGTGTCTTTCCATACTGCTCTGACCCTCTTGATTGGGAGCATAAACATCTACTTAACTTACAGGCCATATTCATTTACATGGTAATTTAGTACATGTGTCCATGGCAAGGATTTTTGTCCTCCCTTGCTAAGGCAAATTGTACCAGCAACAAACTCTAGTCTTGCCAGGTTCAGCAATTCAGTACAACAGAAATTCAGCACAACAGAAATTCAGCATTTCCATGCAGGGATTGTTACAGATTCTTGGAACAGGGTATAAGTTATCCTGCCCAGTAGCTCATGTTGAGATACAGGATAAACCATCCCCAAATCCCTCCTTCTATAGCATTCACACTGACCTTGTCAAAACACACACACGCACAAAAAAATAATTTTTAAATTCACAATTAAAATAATTTTTTAATTAAAAAAACACACATCTCTTTTCAATTAATCTCAATTTTCCATAAGGGTTTTTTTCCTGCTTTGCTCTAAACAGTAATTTATCTCTGTTACAGTCAGTGCTAGTTTGCTACTAAACTTCTAAAAGAGCAGGAAGAGCAGAGCAGACCACACCAGCATTTTAAGGTATTGGAATTATACATACAAAAGGAGAAACTAAAGCACTGTGAGGATCTGCAGCAGGAGATGAAATTGCTTACCTGGTCAACTCTGTCGGTTTGTACTCCAAACTTCCCTCCAAACCCTTTCACTGAATCCACTTGGGAGCAATGCTTGGAAAGTTTGGATTGATATTCATGTCCAACAGCTGACTAAAAGAAATTGTTAAGTTCAGAAGGAGCAGTTCCACACAGTTCTGTATGTAAGAGAAAACACTGCACCGAGTAACCGCAGGATAAGTTGTTACCAACACACGTCACTGGCACTCCTCCTGTTGAAACTACTTCCCTGGGAATTCCTACTCACTTGGAAAGTCTTTACCAACACAGCCCAGGCAAGGGAAGTGCCAAGAGTCTGACAGCAATGACTGTGTTTTATGGAGACTATTTTATGCTCTGTATTTGTACTTTGGAAGCACAGGAATGAAAATAAGAAAGACATGGTGAGAGTCGTGATGGTGCCCATGGAGAATTTAAAGTTCCAGATAAAATACACAGCCTTGCAGCTACAGATCTGTTGTAGCTGATATGGGACTGCAACCAAATACGACTACAACTGGGTGTTATTCTTTTAGGGAGGCACCTATATCTCCTGCATAAACCAGAATTAGGCATCTTCTCTCCATACTTTCTCCTCACTTGCAAAATGGCATCACAACATGAAGCACTACATTCACATCAAGATGGAGCTCCCAAAGGTATCCCAGCCCTGCAGCCTCCAACTGGAGCCTGGCCCTGGAACTTGAGCTGAACAGAGCAGGCAGAGGCTCAGCTACACCACACCATGACTGGCTTCAGGTAAGACACAGGGATATGTAATTACACACACGAAAGTCTATCCAAGCAGTGTTTGCTAATGTTACACTAACCTAGTGCTGGGAAACCCTCCGAGCTGGAAGCCTCACATCTTCAAGGTGCTACTTAACCCAGCAAAAATGCTTTTTTCTTGCCTTGTGCTAACACTGGGCACTGGCCAGAATAACTTGGAATTCATCAGTTTAATCCAACACTTGCTTATCTTGTGTCAGGCAGCTGGACCAAGGTGAATTAATGTGAGGACACAAGGTGTCAAGACACCTAAATAATGTGGGTTTTACAGTGTCTGCCCTTTTTCCTCCACACAGGTGCTGGAGGGAACATTCCCAGCAGGTAGGAAAGCAAAATATTACTGCTGAAGTAATATTAGGGCTGAAGTAATTGCCAGGTAACAGAACAAGGATGTCAATAATAGGACATTACTTCAACTTATAAGCATCACAAAAGCTCCTTTCTCTTCCTGACTGAAAGAGTCATACTCTTGTTCATTTTGCAGATTGCCTGTAGTAGAATAACTGTTAAATGTGACTGAAAAGGCTCCCACCTCCCTTTATTCTTCTCATTACATTTATGGAAAACACGAAGATCTGGAAATTTTAGCTCCTATGTGGTTTTACATGATCTCTCTGTTGTTACACCAGTTGAGGTAGGGAAGGTTTAAGCACGCTGTTTGCTTTGTGTTCTTACCAGAACTTTCTGCATTTCAACAAATACTGAGCATGACAAAAAACAAAACTCATAAAAATAAATCATAAACATCTCCTGCCACCAGCATCATTCAGATGGCATGACCATCATGTTTTCCCCATGATTAATTCTGGCCTACGGGAAGCAGTGTTCATTTTTGTTCCTTCCATTTTTCCCCATGGACCCAGGTGAAGGATAAACTGCTGACACTAGAGAGCAGCAGCAGAACAGGCCTGACGGCTGGATGTGCTCCACTTTCCCAGACTCAAAGGTTAGCTCAGGTTCTCAGAGGCCCATTGAGAACTACCCAGCAATTAACCCTGGAATACAGGAATCCAGCAAAAATTTAAGGCTGGCAAATTACCACAACCCCAAAAAGTAAATGAAGTAAGAAAACTTTCTTATTCAGGAATATTTTGATTCTTATTCTAACAGAGTACATGTAAGAAAGTAGCAAGAAGTTGATATGCCTGATTATTAGATGGGTAAAGAATTATATTAAGAATTATTAAACAGTGTATAGTAAACAGCTATCAGTTCCTTATATAAAACGTTACCATCTGACCGAAAGTACAATGACATTTTACAATGATATATTAAATACTCAGTTTACTTGTCACTATTGACAGTTTGCCACTGTTTAAGAGAACTGCCCTCTAATTTAAAGGCAGCAGCACACCCTTTCCTTCATTCTTTGTCAAATCTCTGTCTATAAGCATAGAAGAGCTGGCAAAGCATCAAAATAAAAAGATAGCACTGGATTTATTAATGCATGAAGTGCTTTGTTAATTTAGAAATACACATTTAGAAACTTGAATTCTGACTCCAGGGGGACTTGCTTTAAAGACAAAGCACCTGGGGCCACTGCACATCCCAGAGCAAAGCTGGACCAAGCTTAACTCACACACAGAGTGGTGCTGGCCACAGGCAAGGCAAGGCTTATCCCATCACCCCAGGGAAGCCTCATTCATACTTCCTTTATCCCATCATCCCAGGGAAGCCTCATTCACACTTACTTTATCCATCCGATCCTGTTCAACTCCAAATTTCCCTCCATAGCCATGAGAAGCTTTTGGTCCTGTTTGAAGCTCCTTCTCTTTGAGGTTCTGGTGTTCTTGGAAGACATTCTCTCTCAGCTGATGAATACTTTAAAAGACAATGATAATGAAGCAGCAAGTTTTATGAAGAAAGTTTCAGCAGACAAATTCAAAAAGATGCAAAATAAAGAGATGACAAAAATATTATCTTAAAAAGAAGTTGGACAACTTGTATTTTACAAGCCCTTCCCATTTTTTCAGTGCACAAAAAACTTGCTCATATTCTGAGAAATTGGATTTATTCCACTGCAAAACACTGTCTAAAAAAAAAGAAAAGAAACTGTTGGTTTTAAGATTAATATGGAAGGGAATTTTGCTGTTTGAACAATCCATTACCTAGAATTGATATGTGCCTGAAACGTATCTTTTTCCCCTCTTGTCCTAATTTAAATTCTTTCCAATGCTTTTTATTTAGATGGCAACTTTTCAGAACAGGGGTCATCTCTCATCATACAGTCCCTACAGTAACAGGACTAATTCTAACTGGGCACAACTGTAATGCAAAATAAGGATGTGAGGGGACATGCACCTCCTCTTCCCAAAGTGACCCTTTACAATATGCAGGAATGGAACTCACAGTAATAAGAAATAAATTTGCAAGAAACGCAAGATTCAGGAGATGGGTAATTTCTGTTCACACAGCCCTCTGTGATACTCATTTGCTTTTCTATCAGAGAGCTCTATTTGTTACTTCACCAGAGCTTTTATGAGTTTGGTAACAGTTTTCTAAATAAAGCCTAAGAATTAAGAGTCCAAATGTTTCTTTAAAGTACCAAACTGGAACTGCTCAGATCACTCAACTTCTCCCCTAGAGCTATTGGCTCTTTTACCACAGCAGAACAAGGAAACTTTCCAGACAAAGAGGCTGGAAAAATTACATTTCCAGTGATAATGAAAGACTTAAGTGTCTCTACACCGTATTTCTGATTTCGAGATCTGAAGATACTGTCTGGATTTGAAAGACCAGCAACCTGGAAAATAATCAATCTTCTACAGAGACTCTTGTTTTAATTATGAAGGCACAAGTAACCAAGAACATGAGTTGATTAAAAGCTGCCTGGGATTGTGACTATTAATAAATTCCACAGGAGAGCTGCTTTACTTGATGTGCTCCTGGTGGCCGGATCCATTGACAGTTTTAGCTCCCCAGCGCTGCTCTTTCTCACTCACATCATTCTGTGAAGGACACACATAAAAAAGAGTTAGAAACCCAAAGAAATCACCAGTTATCTGCAGTTTAGAGGTCACAGAAAAGCCTCCAGTAGTCACTGAGATCAGAAGAGTTAGAAAGGCAGCTACTACCAGCTTCACTTTCATTTCACTTCCAGGAACATGCACCTATCAGTTTCTTTTGCTGAGACACAGCTCCCACCCCGAAGAGTTACTCTTAACATGCCACATAACACACTCCCACTGAGTCAGTAAAATCCAAAATTCATACCACAAAGTCTGGATCTGTCTCCCAGTCATCAGCTCCATCATCCTGGACGACAGAAACAGTGTGCCCTGCAGTCGCTTTCCACATCTGCAAGACCACAAGAACGAGCAGGGTCACACTCCAGTCACATATCAACTCATTTATGTGCAAGCTGCTGGAGATGCAACCCAAAATTCCCAGTAAAATATGTTATTTAACCACGCCACCAGAAGCTGTACTTGCAGTGAAAGTAGATTTGACCTATCTGCACTGTAGAAAGGTTAGGAGCCATCATTGACGTGATTTCAAAGAGAACAAAGAGGCCTTCCCTTGCTCAAACTAATATGTGTCTTTTCACCTACCTTCACTGCACTCAAAGACTTCTCCTCAAACAGGTTTCCAAGCCAACATCCACTTCCAAATTCTAATTCTAGATCCTGTGCATATAGTTAAGATGTGGGAATAGGTGGTTTTTCCCCAGTCATTAATAATGATGAGAACAATACTGTTCTTTAGGCTGTATAACCTACATTATACCTGCACAACCTCATGTGTTGTGTAATGAATTTCAGCATGATGACAGAAATCCAAACAACTGTAAGACTTTGCACACAATCCAGCAACAGAGAACATAAGTTTCTGTGTTTTGAGACACACGAACAAACTCAGCATCTTGCCTGATTTCAGGAGAAACAGAGGCAAAGAGCTGGAGTACCGAGAGCAGGAAGCCAGACTCATAAAAAGGCAAGCAATGGCATCCAGAAACAACATTCAGCACTTCCAAGAGGTTAATGCTTTGGGGCATCTCACTTTCGGGAAACTTTATCCCCTGTGGAGTATCAAGTTGGATGCTTTTAATTAACACTTTTGAACGTGACTAGTTAGCAGAATTCCTGAACTGCCTGGAATGTGGCTGTGTGTTACACCCTTTGTTCTAAGTCAGTCAAGACAAATAAATTCTAAAAAGCAAAACTAAAACATCAAAAAACAAGCCTCCTGTTCTCCCAGCTTTTCAGATACACGTCAGAGAACGGGTTTTTCTTTGCTATTCTACTAGAGCTCAGCTTTTTCACATACCATCATTCTGTCCACTTACCTTTATCTTTCTAATTAAGAATAGATTATAAGGATGATTGTCACAGGCTATTTCACTCACACAAGCATAATTCAGTAGGCGGAATGAAAACTCCCTTTTAAATGCATAAATAATTATCCATGGGTAAAGTCCACCACTCGTTCTGTCAGGCTTGTTCTACAGCCTGACAGAATGAGCTGATGAGCCAGTTTTATGGAGCATTTCAGAAATTTCAGGACTGGCAACATGAATGAGAACAACTGAAAAACTGATAGTCAAACACCAAGGCAACAAATGATGGAGCAGCCTGGGAGGAGGGTGTAAAAGCAGAGCAGATGACATCCTGATATTTCCCCTTATGCTCCTTCAGGTCTTCCATCTCCAAATTCATCTGGCTATTAAGGAACTAGCATTTATAACACTACTTCATACGCAGAAAACTTGTAAGACTATAAGTTTATAACATAAACCTTTAGAACACTGGTATTTTATCACTGTCTTTAGAATATCCTGTCTAAAGCCTTCTCTGATGTGATTGTGTTTCAGATTTTCCTACACTTTCCTATTAAAATCTAATCTCTCATAAAAAAACTGCAAAGCCTTGGAAAGCAGATTCAAAACAGCTCACTAATGAAATTCAACATGGAGTCCAGGTTCTAACTTTGTAACTTCTCTTAAGAGGGATGGCTTTGTATCCAACCCTCTGTGCAAGATGTTTAGAAATGGAATTCAAGTAACAAGAGCTGAAGCACAGGTACATATGCATATGGTGAATCTCTACATATTTAGTGCAAAACACAACTTTTTTCCCCATGTATTTGATTCATACGTTTGCTTGACTGATGTGTTTCCTAAATTCAGCTGTGCTCAGACATTTAAAAGAACAAAAGCTGGATCCTTAAGCCTAGATTTCATTGCTTCCTCCTGGAACTCCCACAAACAATAGCGCAGCAAAGAAGGATTTCATACGCTCCTCTATGCAAAATCCAGAATCCAACATGTTTCTTCCTAAATTATGTGGATAAACGCCAACATTTTTCCACACCTCAACCCTGCACTATACGAAGTGAATTACAAACGGGAGAGCGAAGCAGCGTAGTGACAAGGGATCTCAGCGCAGAGCCAGCAGGAATTTTTGCTGGTTTCGGCCTCTATTCCAGCATCAATTCCAGGGCAGACCGAGGAGAAACATGATCTGTCTGTGACTCAGTGGTTCACAGGGCCAAATTTCTGAAGGAAAAATCAAAACGCTGCGGCTCGAACACAAACCGACCCTAAATCTACACCGCAGATTTATGCGGTCAATCCCGCTCCTGACTCATGGGCGGACACATCATCCTACCCAGCGCCTTTAGCGACGCCCTGGGGAACTCTCCCCTTCCCAGGGCCTTGGGACGAGCTCCCGGAGGGACACGCCGAGGCTTTAAGGTGAAGAGAAGCAAAGCTGTATGGAGGGCACCGAGGAAAAGGGGGCTCGGGAGTGCGGCAGTCGGAGCCCCGGTGCGGCATCACCGCGGCGCGTCCCGGAGAAGACGCTTCCTCTCCCCTCTAGTGACCAGCGCTGCGCTGCTTCGCCGAGTTTAAATAACATTAAATAACATTAAAAAAAGGAGACGGAGCCACGCAGCCCCGGCTGTGCCCCTGCCGGCAGAAGGAATCTCGGGGTCCTGCAGGATGCTCCGCGGTCGCCCCTCGCCGGCCCCTCCCGCCCGGCCCCGCCGCGCTCACGGTGCCGCCGCCTCCTCGTCCTCCTCTTCTTCCTCGGCCCTGGATCGCCCCGGTTCTTCCCGAGCTGGCGGCGGCTCCCGCTGCTGCAATTTCCGCTTCTCCCCCGCTCCCACTTCCTCTTCCCGGCTCCAGGTGGGAACGGGACGGCCGCGCTCCGCCCCCGGGCGGGGCTGTGCCGGGAACACCGCCCCCCGGGAGCGACACTGGGGATGGGAGGCACTGCCGTGATAATACATGTGTGTATTGGAAGCGGTGGGGGAGCTGCTCCTTCCCCTATTTCTTTAAATCGCTGTGAAGAATCCGCTGCACAAGCGCTATTCCAAAAATGCACCATCAGGAGTTTTATAATGGCCAGGGGAATTTGGGGCAGCTTGGAACAGACTTTTTCTATTTTTCTCCTCTTTTTTCTCTTCCCCCCCCGCTTTTTTTTTCTTTCCCTTTCCTCCTTTCCCCCCTTTTTTCTTCCTCTTTTTTTCTTTTTCCTTTTTTTTTTGTTCTTTTTTTCCTTACTCTTTTCTCTTTTTTCCTTCCTCTTTTTTTCCCTTCATTTTTTTCCTTCCTTTTTTCTGACTTTTTTCTCCCTCTTTTTTCTTTCCTTTTTCCTTTTTTCTCCTTTTTCCCCTAATTTTTTTCCTTCTTTTTTTCCCTGTCCTTTTTTCTTCCTCTTTTTTCTTCCTCTTTTACTTTTCTCCTTCATTTTTTCCTTTTTTTGATCACTTTTTCCTCCCTCTTTTTTCTTCCCTTTGTTTTTCCCTTCCTTTTTTCCTTTTCTTTTTCCCCTAATTTTTTTCTTTTTTTTCTTTTCTTTTTTCTCACTTTTTCCTTCATCTTTTTTCTTCCTTTTGTTTTTCCCTTCCTTTTCTTTTTCCCCTAATTTTTTCTTCCTTTTTTCTCACTTTTTCCTTCATCTTTTTTCTTCGTCTGTTGTAGTTTTCCCTTCCTTTTTCTTTTTTCCCCTCATTTTTTCTTTCCTTTTTTCTCACTTTTTCTTTCCTTTTTAGTTTTCCCTTCTTTTTCTTTTTTCTCCCTCATTTTTTTCTCTTTTTCTTCTTTTCTTTTTTCTCACTTTTTCCTTCCTCTCTTTCCCCTTCCCCCTTCCCCTCTTCCTTTTTTTTTTTTTTCTTTTTCAATTTTAATACTTCTGTTCCATCACATTTTGGAAATCACAACTACCCTGTCCCAAAGGTTTTCCAGTTTCCATCACTTTCATCACTAGACAAAACAGTTTGGCTGCTCCCAAGGGATCTAAACTGAACAGATGCCAAAAGGAAAACAAGATGGGTTTAAAAATGCAGCCTTAACACTGTAGTTGGAGTTGTTTGTTTGCCCACTCTGTCCTTTGGAGGAGGGGAAACACACTCCAAGGAGTGACATTTCCAGCAAATAAACATGACAAATAAATATGCAAATTGTAATAAAGGGTAAGATAAAAAATCCAGGTGAACAGGAATATTTATTAATTCCAAGTGTAGCCAGTTCACAGTATAAACAAGCTCAATTACTTTTTTTCTGGATTAAATATAGTGTAATTTCCCCTATAAACTGAATACAGTATACTTTAAAAATTGGGCTAAATTTCCTCTCATAAAGCTGCCTGCTGGAGGAGAATACAGGCTCAGAGAGTCTGAATCCTTTGGGAATTACTTCTGGCTCTGTTCTGGGCCCTTTTGGAGTCTTCACATGTCCCTTTATGTACAGGTAGGAATACCAACCACATTTATATATACCACTTTTCACCCATCTGTTCCAACATCCCATACAAAACCACAAGGCACTGCTACCTAAGCTAACAACAATTGCATTTTTGCCCCCAAAAAACCCTACTATTAACAAAAAATGAAATTAATTAAATTTGTAATAACTTGCGTTTAAGCAGTGCACCAAATCTATAACGCTGACAATGGAAAGTGAAAAATTTTCCTTTAAAGGCCAAGTAACTCTTTATTTTCTTCAAAAATTATCACCCACAAACATAACATGGTGTCAATTTTTATTTATCTGAAAATTTACTTTGTTGGTCCTCCCTCCCAATCTTTACCACGTTCCAAGAACAAATTCTGTTTGAATTTATTCTACTTCACTACTTCATTTTTCTCCAAATTTTGGCATAAGTCACTCCTGTCCCTAAAACACTGCTAAAGCAACTTCCTGTGCTTTAATTCTATAGCAGTTTGAAAGGAGCAAGACAAAGTTAAAACATCTATTTTGAGATTCCCTGTCCTCTAAACATGTAAAAATTGCAAGTTTGAAGTTCACTCAGATAATTCTACCATCTCCTGACTGCAGACAGAATGCCAACTATAATTTTTACAGCACTTTTCCCACCTAAAGCCTTTAAAGACATTGGGCCATTTACAAAAAGCTCTGTTTAATCAAGTGTTATTTACAGATTACTATAACATACCCATTTGCCTTTTCCACACTGTTTTTAATTTGGGCAGGGAGGGGGTCTGTGTGTGTTATGAAAATTAAATAAATGATTTTCTTGTTTTCCCCAAGACAGTTTAGCTGTGTAATTCAGAAGGAAGCCACCACACAGTTATGCCAGTTCATGAAAGCTTTTTGCCATTTCACTCATTTATTCTAGCTCTCATGTCAGTTCCATTGTTCCATAACACTTAAGGTTTTACAGCCTTAAAATAATAAATGCATTTTCTTTTCACATTTGACAAGTCTACCCCGCATTGGTTTCACTTTTGAGAAGCAACAATACACGACTTTGAACACCCACTATTACATCAGTGACCAGCAACGTCTATGCAATTTTTTCTCTAAACAGTGAAGTTCAGCTGAACAGCGAGTCAGGAGCTCCTTCTGCAGTTCCATTTCAGCTTTTTCTAGGAAGAGAGATTCTCTGAAAATATAAAAGAGCCTGCAAATTAACAGAGAGCAACTCACACAGACAAGCCAGACAAACAGATGCATTACTGAACAACGTTTAGAGCATCCATGACAATATTTCTCCATTCCAGGCATTCCTTCTGTTGATCCAGAGGACATGATGGAATATGCTTCACTACTGCTTCCATTATTCTGTAACTTTATCCTTCTGTCTTCTCTTCTACACAAGAAATGGTTTACAAATGTATTAAAATTGACATAAACAGCCCTATTGTGACCCAATATTGTATTGGTTCCCTCAACTCCTATGTTTCTCCCCAAATATCACTATGGTCATAATCTCATTTTATTAACAAAGCAGCTTTTGGTGCTACCTAGAACAGCACTTCAATCTCTGTCACGTGGACCATAAGACACTGAAGTTGTGTGGTAGTTTTTGTTACCATTTTTAAAAGCAAATCACAGCTGTAACTATGAGTAGAAGGAGGCAATAAAGCCGTTTTCTTCGGAAAACTCTTTTTTTCCAAAACTGATTAATGCATGTGAACTTGAACAATTCCAAAGAAAATGTCACCTCTAATGAAGTACTTTTTTCCTACCGGAGAAAGGTCATCATCTGAAACAAGATCTACAGGGCAGCAAACAATCATTAAGATGCTTTATTGACAATGTCCACCCACCGCAAAAGTTTCTGCCTGCACACAATTAGATCTCAGCTTTTCCATAGTGTTTTATTGGCAGTGGAAAATGCATCAGTACTTTATTGAAAGAAAGCAATAAATAATACTGTGATAAAAATAGTTCAAAAGTAGACTGTACATATTGTTACATAATCTGAAAATACACAAAAGATTAATAGAAAAAACCCCAGAACAATAACAATGAATTTCAGTTTTACAAGCAAAGTTAAAAGTGGAAAACAAAATAAGAGAAAAAAGACATGCTATATATATTGTTGCATAATAAATAATGCACCATCTGAACAGATTCTTGTTGGCTTTTTAATATGCCATTTACAAGTATCAGATACATTTTCTACTCATACAGTCCAAAATGGCAACACCCATCAAAATTAAAGTCCAGACAACTCTTTAGAACAAGTTTACAAAACATATAAGATGACTTACATAAGAAAAGTAAGGCCTTTATTAGAAGATGCACTGCTTGAGGTTTCAGCCCATTGTACCTTCATCTTTCCCTACTCACTTGACATGAGGCTGCAGTGCTTTAAGATTGGTCCATTAAAACTAGTTCCACCAGCATCTTTCCACAAGTGTTTTCAATCAAAAAAACCCTAAAAACCTCTCTGTGGCCTGTGGCTTATGACCAGGAATCATTATGAAGTCTGTCTTCCTCAGTTAAGGAAAAGAAAAAATACAAACAGTTCTTGGTTTATGGCTTGTTTTCAGTCACTGTGAAGAGTCGCTTTACAAATACAGCAGAGAGTGTTATGAGCGAGTCAAAATCACTTCTAAAACGTGTTTTCCTCAGTGTCAGAGTTCCTCCCAGCTCTTAAAACAAGTTCTATTTTAAATAAAGTCAAACTGCCACTACTTGACAAGTCCTCTGTGTGGAAAGGTACAGCTCTGAGGAGAACAACACTCGTGTACCGCAGCTTCTACATCAATATCTGAAAAAAAGCTGGGCTTGTTTTCAGGTCTAACAGCTCAAAAAAGACAAAATATATACTGCTTGGTGTCATGATACTTTTACAAAGGTATTAAAATCCTTTTCACCTTCAGTTTCATTATTAAAAAACAATGATAATTACAGTAACTGCATAATTTACAAAAACCCTATATTGCTCATAGGGACATATACATACAAGCATTACAGTACATTCAGTTGGAAAAACTAAAATTAGAATAAAAAATCAGCAATGATTTGATTTGTAGACTGAATAGAAACTGAAAAAGTAAGTAACTATATAAATGAGAAGTCACATAAATATAGGAAACATTTAGATTCTAAAATATTTTCTCTATAGTACTCATGAATTTATTTGCTAATTAAAAACTCTGTAATAAAATATCTCAAAGTGTCCATTTAACAAGTATTAACAGGTTAAGGGTTCCAAATGTTCAAAATGCTGCATATCACCGGTAGAAATAGTGTGGGTAAACTGCAAAAACAAGAAAAAAACAAACAAGAAAAAAACAAACAAGAAAAAAACAA
>NW_020937572.1:0-1379 GCF_003984885.1 Neopelma chrysocephalum
AAAAACAAACAAGAAAAAAACAAACAAGAAAAAAACAAACAAGAAAAGAAACACAAAAAATTGCATTAGCAGGTTTTTAACATTTCATTCTAGCACTTTCACAAGCAGCTCAGTAGTGCAGCAGTCATGTATCAAAATATTGCCATGCCATGCTGTATGGAATTTTATTGCCTTCTGCAATCTCCTATTGCAATGCAAAGTAAAGCACATAATCAAATATTTCTGCTTGGAAGATTTTCATCCCAGGTCACCTGACTACAGAAAATCCTATAACAGTGGGGACAATCTGGGGGAGGGGAAGACTTAAAACTTCAGTTCCTTGGAACTAAAAAAAATTAAAATAGCCCCTGAGATTATGAACTGACAGATTCACATGGTCTGAGTTTCCACGTGCAAGAGTTTCCCTTCTCAGAATTTCATACATAAGAACTTTTTAGGACTAAATTCCTACAGGCAAAAAGGTTCAGAATTTGAAGAAAAGGCAGCCAGTACATAAGTTGGAAGGGATGCCACCAGTAAGAAGAAAGAAGGTGCAAGAAGAGACAATTTACAGTCAATAAAAAATACCAACAAAGGAGAAAGATTCACTGAATTTTTTTTTTAAATCTATTATAGTAAATATTAAAAAAATTAGTTTCCTGACTTACTTGCAAAATGAGAGAAATTCTGTTCATGAGGAAATACAGCAAAGGTTGCTGAAGAAACATTTAAAATCCTCTAGGAAGGCAGGACCACAGATCTTTCACAAGCCACAATACATGTATTTTGTGTTACACTTGTGCTATCAAGCTGCCTTTTATTGTCAGCATTGCTCCAAATTTAGGCTGCAATCACCTAAATCCAACCTAAGCAATCACACTGGCATGGAGTATCCAAGAACTGGAGAACTATGGAATTATCCCTATAACCATTCAATATTGAAGTATGTTTTAGTGGGATAACTTTGACCAAGCAAAGACCCTGAAAGATCAACAATCAGAAGTGAAGTGCCACAGATTAAACTATTTTCTTTCCTTTACATGCCCAATTTAGTTCTCTTCCCTCCCTCCCACTTTCAGTAGCTGTGTTTCACCCAAATTTTGATTTCAACACTTTCTACATAGCTATTTTTAGCACAGGCTGTCGAAAACCTTCAAAAAGCTACAATATTGACAAAACTAAGTATTTAAATTTAGTTTCCTTGTAGGAAACAAGCTCTAGATTTTCAGCATAAATCTACTCTGAAAACTTGAACTGTTTTCTTAGTGTAAAACCACTGTAACAAAATACCTGATGTTTTATTCCATAAATAGCTGCTTTACCAGCAAACCTATCAACTTTACTCACCAGGAAAAGGCTTTAACAGGAGTAGGTCCTTACTGTAGCAGAATCCAATCTTT
>NW_020937573.1:0-1379 GCF_003984885.1 Neopelma chrysocephalum
AAAAACAAACAAGAAAAAAACAAACAAGAAAAAAACAAACAAGAAAAGAAACACAAAAAATTGCATTAGCAGGTTTTTAACATTTCATTCTAGCACTTTCACAAGCAGCTCAGTAGTGCAGCAGTCATGTATCAAAATATTGCCATGCCATGCTGTATGGAATTTTATTGCCTTCTGCAATCTCCTATTGCAATGCAAAGTAAAGCACATAATCAAATATTTCTGCTTGGAAGATTTTCATCCCAGGTCACCTGACTACAGAAAATCCTATAACAGTGGGGACAATCTGGGGGAGGGGAAGACTTAAAACTTCAGTTCCTTGGAACTAAAAAAAATTAAAATAGCCCCTGAGATTATGAACTGACAGATTCACATGGTCTGAGTTTCCACGTGCAAGAGTTTCCCTTCTCAGAATTTCATACATAAGAACTTTTTAGGACTAAATTCCTACAGGCAAAAAGGTTCAGAATTTGAAGAAAAGGCAGCCAGTACATAAGTTGGAAGGGATGCCACCAGTAAGAAGAAAGAAGGTGCAAGAAGAGACAATTTACAGTCAATAAAAAATACCAACAAAGGAGAAAGATTCACTGAATTTTTTTTTTAAATCTATTATAGTAAATATTAAAAAAATTAGTTTCCTGACTTACTTGCAAAATGAGAGAAATTCTGTTCATGAGGAAATACAGCAAAGGTTGCTGAAGAAACATTTAAAATCCTCTAGGAAGGCAGGACCACAGATCTTTCACAAGCCACAATACATGTATTTTGTGTTACACTTGTGCTATCAAGCTGCCTTTTATTGTCAGCATTGCTCCAAATTTAGGCTGCAACCACCTAAATCCAACCTAAGCAATCACACTGGCATGGAGTATCCAAGAACTGGAGAACTATGGAATTATCCCTATAACCATTCAATATTGAAGTATGTTTTAGTGGGATAACTTTGACCAAGCAAAGACCCTGAAAGATCAACAATCAGAAGTGAAGTGCCACAGATTAAACTATTTTCTTTCCTTTACATGCCCAATTTAGTTCTCTTCCCTCCCTCCCACTTTCAGTAGCTGTGTTTCACCCAAATTTTGATTTCAACACTTTCTACATAGCTATTTTTAGCACAGGCTGTCGAAAACCTTCAAAAAGCTACAATATTGACAAAACTAAGTATTTAAATTTAGTTTCCTTGTAGGAAACAAGCTCTAGATTTTCAGCATAAATCTACTCTGAAAACTTGAACTGTTTTCTTAGTGTAAAACCACTGTAACAAAATACCTGATGTTTTATTCCATAAATAGCTGCTTTACCAGCAAACCTATCAACTTTACTCACCAGGAGAAGGCTTTAACAGGAGTAGGTCCTTACTGTAGCAGAATCCAATCTTT
>NW_020937574.1:0-38806 GCF_003984885.1 Neopelma chrysocephalum
ATGGCAGAACCATAACACCAACATAATAAATAAAACAGTGATTCTGTGGCAACTTCAAGCTGCAATTTATTCACAATATGGGAGACACACTCTGGCAAGAGTTAAGCAGTCATCAGTACATGTATCATAAGGGCAGAGGTATAGCAGAAGCAAATCTGTTGACAACACAGTAAACAATTATATCATAAAAACTGAAGCAAAACTTAAAACATACCCTGAAATACAGGTTTTGGAAGCTGGCACTTAGCCTATGCTAGGAGCTGAAATCTTGTTTCATTTTACATCTGTTCTAACTTAGCATGCAAAAATCCACCTACGACTACCTGATTCAATACTTGAAAAACGCAAACCATATTTAAGGTCTAGTTTTTAAAGGTATTCATGTGAAACAGAGAGGAGGTGTTTTTTCTATAACCTTAGAAACAGCTAAAAACTATTCAGCAGAGGCTGCAATGCTCATACTATGTGATGAAGGAACAGTACATGGATAGTTTTATACTTGTTGTTCTCCAGAGTGCAAAATATGAAATCAAAAGGGAGATTGATTTGAAAAGGAGAGAGAACCAATCTAACATACTTCTTAGGACCTAGAGTTACTGACTCCAATTAAGCCCCTTAATAGACACGAGCAGATATATGATGGAAAACATGAACTAATCTCCAATTCATTATCCAAGTTCTCATGGCAAAGGGACTTCTCCATGGCAAAGGGACACACGTGTTTCAAGGTAATATCCATCCACAACAACAGACTTTTCCAGAAGTAGTGCATAGCTGTATATATTAACAAGCACATACAACTACTATACTTGTTCATTTTATAAATGTATTTATATGAAAGAATATGAATGTAACAAGAACAACTGACAGAACTGTTTAAGATGAACTGGCAAGAAAAACCTGCCTGTCTTGAAACTCTTTTCCCTAATGCTTCATGTTTTCCTTAAGAACCACTGTAGTTCAGGATGGATAATGGCCACCAAGCCAGGAATCCTATCTCTAAGGGGGTGCGTGCTGGGTGCCTAACGAAAAGGATAATGGTATGCATTGACACCTCCAGTACACTTCTACAACCCACTCACCTCCTCCATCTGTAAAGGACAGCAAGATACATCAGCTCATCACACTGTCTCATACCCTGCAACAACAGCTGTCTGTATTTTGTACAGGCCAGAATCCTTATAAAAAGTTCACACAATGAGCAATTAGGACAAACGATCCATTTATCCAAAACTTGAGCAACTAAGAGTAGTCACTCAGATACAATAATGTGGAAGTCTGTGCTTTGGGTGTCACATCACATTTTTTAGTATAGCAAGGCTTGAAAAGGTACAGGGAAAAGTCAGAAAAGGGTTCATAGTTCTGATAAAACAAGCAGTGTCCTCAAAATCGTATTTACAAGAAAAAAGTAGCCAGTACTTTGCCTCAGGTTCATGCATGATGCACTAAAACCAAGGGTTGATGCACGAGGGGGTTAGAGGGAGACAGAACAGATCTCGGGACTGTTCACTTTGTCTTGGAAAGTGTTGACAGGATACACAAAACCCATGCATGGTCGAGGCAGCCATGTTGGCTTCTGCTCCACTGGAAAGAGAATTGTTTGCCACATGGAAGCAGAAAACATTGGCAGGAAAATAACTATAGTTTCTAAATTTGACAAGAGTATTGCAAGCAGAAAAAAAATAAAGGGGGAGAAGAGGGGAATAACATTCACCTGGACTCTGACTTCACCTTTAAGCTCTGACCCTGTGATGGGTATGTTAGAAAGTACTTAATTTGTGAAAAAGAGCCTAAAGGTAACCTGTGAATGCAACATAGGAGAAAAGCGTGTGTATCCATCACCTGTGGGCTGGGATGAGTATGAACAAGTACTCCTTGGAGGAAGGCAATGCACCTGTCCCATACCAGTTACCAGCACAGAGACTTGGCTGATGTTATAGATGTATATGGTGTGCATATATAGTTATATACATACTTACTGGGAAAAGGCAGTGGCAAAAGCCCCAGCTGTAACATGCACTCTGCAAATGTTGATCCTTCTGCATTTCTCCTCATTTATACCTTGTATCAGCTTAGGACTCAGAAGAAAGAAAAAAGGCATATTTATTTGTAGCCAGTACCATCAGAGAGTGACAAAACCTTATGAGACATTTTGTCTCATCTACAGCCTTCCACACCTGTTGTTATTTGCCTTCTGAGCCTAAGGGAAACCTGCCCTTGGTGGTATGTTCTTTGTTATTCTTTCAATTTCCTTGTCTTTTATTTATTTCCCTTGCCTCTAAAGAGCCGTTCAGATGTCCCATTACTTCCTGCTGACCAGGGAAGGCTATGAGAACAAATAGTTATATTGGATTAAAATACACACACTATCACAAGAAAAACAGAGGGAAGGGGGCAGGGGACTTGCTTAGCAAAGGGTGGTGGAAGTCATGAGACAGAGAGCTGCCAGAAATATTCAAGTGAGGTTTTATGTCCAGACTTGTTTTAGACATGAACTCTGTGAGGAACAGAGCATCTGAATTCTTACCATGGTGGTGCTACAATTTGAACCTGCATATATGCAATGTTTCCTTTGGATTTTAAATAAAAGCTTGTTTGAAATAATGCAAGTTATAGTTCTTGGTAGTGTGGATTCTCCTACCCGTAGTGGTGGTGGAGCTGAGAGCTGTTAGAGTAGAAAGAGGACAGTTTACACACAGCCTACTTCCCCTCTGCAGCAAAGGTGCTGCATTGACCATCATCTTCAAGAAAGACAACATAATTGCTAAAACAATGGACATCATTAGCCCCCCATCTCTAGGGCAAGCGAACCCTGTGGTCCATGCTTGAGTCAGGCTACAGCAGATTGTATCTGTTGTATTTGGAAATTTTCCTTTCTATCATCTGTTAAAAATTATTAGCAGGTGCTGAAGACTGTGACCTCCAACCTGGAGACCTAGAGCCAAAATACCAGAGGGGAAAAAGTCGGTTCTTGACAACCGCCTGACTCCAGGGTTGAATCAGCCAGCAACACAATCTGCTGCTATGGGAGATGCCACATCAGAGGAGGGAAGTGGTAGCACCTCATGCAATTAGCCTTAATTTTATTTTTTTTCTTTTTTGAAGCTACAAGTGGCAAGAGCCAATTCCCTGCTTCTGTGAAATTATAAGCCTGGTGATCCTTTCTGGTGCCATAAAAAAGTTAGACCAGCTTGCAGCTGATCAAAAAAGGTTAGGCTACCTGTGTACCACACAGAATAACAAACTAAAGTCATTTAACATTTGCTGTGTAAATGGCACACTGGTATGAATGGATATCCCAGTGAACACAGGAGAATAAAATCTTACATGCCATGAAATTATACACACACTAGTATAAAAATGAGCTGATATAAAACAAATATGCATATAGCTATGCCTTTGCCTATTCCAGCCCCTGGGTTATAGCATTGCCAATGTGTTGACATAAAAATGCAGTTTTATGGATTACATCTAAGCAGGAATGTGTGAAAAGGGATTTTGTTTTGGCTACAGCCCAGTCTCTTAATATAATTATAATTACTATTTTTACTACTGCTGCTACTACTACTACCACAGTGAATTGGAAGCCCCCTTGGTTCTACTTATGGTACACATAACACGAACAAGCCTGACCTAAAAAACAGGAGAAATGAAAGAAAGACAGACACAACGTGGTATCTCCAACATGGAGTAACAGGACAGGAGGTGGATATAGGCTTCAGCTCTCTTAAATTCCAGTCCCCAGTGCGGCCTGGTCCCTCTCTGCCATGACAGGACTTTCTCAGGGAAGAAAAGAGGGGGGAAGAGTACTTTACTGATGCAATGGGAAGAGTGGCTTTTGTTGTGATCAGTGTGGCCCTGCTCGGCATTTTGCAGAGTTAAGCATCAGTACAGGTTGTACTGTGAGTCCAGGGCTGGTGGCCTTGGTTGCATCTGGACAGCTTCCCCGTGACACTGCAGGCCACTGTGGTGGCAGCTGTGCAGCAGAGGCAGCAGCTTGCTCAGGTCACAGACACTCTGCAGAATGTGTGGAGGCAAGAGCTGAGCAAGTGCTTGTTTTCCCTTGTCTCTTTTCACCTTTATTACGGCCATGGCACGAGTCCTTGTACCATGTTTCAGCCTGAAAATCAGAAATATTTCTCCTGTTCACTCCTTGACAGTGTGTCAATATAGAAGAGTTTTTTAAAAATCTCTCCCAGGACAAAAAAATGCACTTAGAGTGCCATTTTGGCATTTCCCAGATCTCTTGTCGCTTCATGCTGGGGTCTGTTGGGTGCTTTATGAAAAACCCTCTTAAAATCAACCTTAATCACGAGTGTACAGCCCATGCAGCCAGGAATCATCCCCCCGTGGCCTTTGCTCTATACCAGCCATGCTTATTCAGAGGTAGCTATTTTCTGCCAGCTCTGAGGCTCGAAAAATAAAATAAAACAAGAGCACACCCTCTTCCCCTCCCCTCTGCAAAAAAAAACATTTTGAGAGAGAGGGGCAGAAAACACAATGTGAGCCTATCCAGCAAACGGCAGTGGGCTCATGAGGACTAGGAAAGCTGTTTGCCAGGAGGCCAAATGGTTTGCCTGCAGCTCCAGAAAAAGACATGCTATTTGGTGCTGGAAATCATTTAAAGAAAACAAAGGATGACTGCTACATGCCTGCCCATGATCGTCTGGAGCACTGTGCTGTTGTGGGATATCCATGCCAACCAAATGGCAACAAAATACCAGTGCGTAGATCAGGGCTAGCTGGTTGTACACAGGCACGCCTGCGAGACCAGCCTCCAGCAGCTCGGCACATGTTAGCTAACACCTCGAACCTGAGGAAGGGGGGCTGTCGTTCTCATTATCTACATTTTACAGGTGTTGAAAGGGAGGTTGGGGAGATTTGCCACCAAGGAGGTCTGTCAGAGCTGGGATTAGCAGTTATGGGTCCCAGCTCTCAGCCCCGTGCATCGACCATGTCTCTTGGAACAGATTTGGGGGAAGATTTTTAAGGTGAGGCAGATTTTAATTTCTCTGACACAACAGAGAAAAAAAAATACCTTCCAGCTTTCACTAAGGAAATTATTTCTTCCTACCAGTGCCGTGTTGATTTGTCTTAAGGGCACCTTTAGGATTAGCTGAGTTAGAAATCTATATTGTCGATTAAAATTTAATACCATCCCAAAGAGACCCAAAAGAAGATAGCCTTTTAGAAGCAAGAACAACCAAGTTTGCACAATGGTGTTCGGCAACAGTTTAGACTTGGGATTTGGGAAAACAATTTAGACTTGGACAGATTTGGGAAAACCTGTAATGATCCTGCTCTGTTTGCTGTCCGGGTAGTCACATATATCAAATGATTTGCATGTATACCACAAAAAAAATTACTTGGTCTACATGACCCCCAAATATCACTCCTGTTTTGGACTTTCTCTTTCCAGCCATCCAGCATCAATCCAGCTCTGAAACCCTTCAACACCAAAAGGAGCATGAAGATTTCCTACCTCATTACTGCCTTTCAAAGACAGCCACAACGACAAAAAATAGACCTCAGGGAAGGGGGAGAAAATCTCTGCATGCTCAAGCAGAGCCCCACCTGCCAGTTATCCCCTCTCCTTTGTGCTTTGAAGAAGCATCTCACTTCTTATAAGGCAAACAAGTTTGTCATGGAGGGAGATCTGGTTAGTAATTCTGTCTGTGTTTCCCTCACCTCCTCTGAGCTGACGATGCCGTGGGCCCGGCGCTCCCTCCCGTGCTACCAAAAGAAAGAGTCAGTCTTGAACCAGACTGATTTCCCTGGCATCCCTGGTTCCTCCCAAGCCACACATTTCCCAAACTGTCCTTTAAAAATGCAGTGCTGGTGCCTGAAGAGATGGTTAGCCAGCAGCAACTGGACCATGACAGAACTGTGAGTTCATAACCTGGCAACATAGTTTTGGCTCTGAAATGTAATAGATCCCATTATGAACTCCTCACTCAAAGACTGGAGTTTCAAATAATCTTTCATTCCAAGATAATGTCCTCTATATTTCAGCATTAGTGAAGTTTAGTATGTGATCTGTTCCTGGCCCTTCTCAGCTATCAGATATTCTCCCAGTGCCCCGTTTGCTGCTTTAATGCTGCCTCAGTTAATAACACTTGCTGGAGAGACAGCAGCATCTCTTGGCAAACTAAACGTGCACAGTCTCAGGAGTCAAAATCTGAATATGTATAGAGCGCACAAGTATTCATTAATGCATAGCACGTCCCCTCTGGTCATTGAAATAAATTACTGACATCAACATCACCAAGAAATAAACCAGGTGCCACCCCAATGGTTGAGACTCTATAGGTAAATTATCAGAGCGCTTCGAAATTTCTAAACCTCCTGAAAACAAAGGAATAATCACACAGTGCCAGTTGTAAAGATGTGTGTGTGCACATATAGGTCTGTTTATGCATGTGCATGTATGCACACTTTAATGTTTGCACACCATCATGTTGTGACCTTAATCTTTTTTTTTAAATGGCTGCTGAAGGATCCCTATAGCATCTATATACGGATAGCCAAGTTTCGCATTTCCCATGCCAATTCTTATTGCCACAGTCTACAAATTGCTTCTTAAAAAGTGTAATCCTGGTTTTACCTCTGTATTTTAAAAATCATTTTCCCGTATATTATCTCTTCACAGCTTTATACATTTACACTTTTGTTCTCCAGATGCCTTGAGTAGAATGCTATATCCCTGAACAGAAAAATATTCCCCCCTGCAGGAGCCTGGTTCATTCAGAAACAAGGAAAAAAATACGAATTATTGTTTTTAAATTCCCCAACGTGCAGAGTTCAGACAAGCCACAGATGCAACTGTGGAAAGCAAATGTAGTGCTGGCATTGGGAAATGGCTGGGTTCACTGCACTTGTAAGCAAGCACCTTTATTTAGGCATGGTTGTAAGCTGCCATTTTGATATAATCCCTGGTTTTCTGGACTGGTACACAGAAGCTGGCACGACACATCTACCACAGTCCCCCGTAGCTTCCAGCCATCAATCAAGCACCTTCTGCCAGCACTGATCTACACTCGCTCCCAGAGCTGGCAGCCACGGACAAGCCTGCACATCCGTGTCACCAGAAGTTCATGTATCCATCCTTTTTGTCATTGGGGAGCATCTGGGCCCCATGCTAGCACAGAAAATGGTACTACCGCCCTCCGTGAATCAGAAGTTCAGTGTTGCCATGGGGAATCCTGAGCTGGAAGGTGTTGTGTCATGTCAGAGCATGGGCGCTGCCCAGGTAGTGCAAAGGTAGAGGGTGGGATCCTTTTCCCAGGAGGTGAAGGTGGCCCTCCTGGAAGGAGCAGACAGAGGCGGTATACAAAATGGGAATGTCACTCTCTCCTAGGGACCAGTACAGGCTCTCTGCACATTCATTTCAGCACCACCCTTTCCAGTCCCACATCTGGGCTGACTAGCTGCCCAGCCAGAGGATGGGACACATGTTCCTCTCCACCCCTGTCCCTACCAGCTTATCAGACTCACAGGTGCTTTGGGGAGTTTGAAAGCTGCAAGTAATGTTTCTGGCAAGGCAGCAGGTAAGATAGACTTGACCATGATTTGGCCCTATCTTTTCTGACACCAAGAACAATTTTTTTAAAACAAAAGCCTCCACACTGACACTTTTAATTTGATTTCGATCTAATAAATGGGTTTTGTAAAATTCTTAGTTCCTCAACAGATACGCAACTGAGAAAGGGAGGGAGCGATGCCTTGATCCCTATGAAAGCTGGGTCTCTGCTTTTTATGTGGCAAGGTAATAAAAATAAAGCAAACACTACAAAACAGGCCATTCATATAAAGCCACATCTGCCATTAAAGGGGATCTTGCTGTCACTCTGTGCCCTATGCTCTGCACAGTGGTAAGGGGTTGATTGTGTCCTTGGAGAGCTCAGGGGAGAAGGCGGCTGAATGCCAACAGTATCGCCTTCCTTTCAAGGTTGTTTTTCTTTCCCCTATATCCTGGAAAAATCCCTGTGGATTTTACTCTCTTAATGAACATGATCTGAGGGTATTTGGGTGAGATCAGTGCCTGCACAGAAGGGAGGGCTGGGAACCAGGTGTGTGTACATGTATGTGTTATCTGTGTCTAGAGGGGTTTTAGTTGCAATTGCAGAAACGGTCTCTGTTTGGGGAGTACACAAAGCAGAACTGGAGCAGCCAAGAGGCAGATAGACTCATGCTTTATGGTACCTTACAAAACAATGAATAGCTCTATTTACATGGCTATAAAGTGCTTCTAAATCCTTAGCTTGCCAGCTCATTACCATCTTGGGGAACTGGGGCTACTCATCTGCTTTGCTGCCCCATTGGAGGAGCTCAATGCCCACAGTTCATTTTTGTATTTGGGCTTAAGATCTTCCCATTTTCCCTGTTTTCTATTTAAGAGCAGTCTGGTGCAGGATTGCATACACCCAGCCCAAGGCTTTCTCTCCAAGCACTACCCAGCAGGCTCATACCCCTGGGAAGATCCCAGGTGCCACCTGCAAGCATCAAACCCAAGAGCTATGCTCCCAGTGATTGGGGCAGGTTAATCTCATTGCTGGGTTATATTTCTCTAGTCCCTTCAGGATGCACTAAATGGCAAATGCATCTGGCATATGAACGTTGCCAAATAGTGAATAGAAACCTAAGTACTGATGAAGTAAATGTTGAAAAAATCTTGGGCAGACTGTCCTGAGCCCTAGGTCAGGTGATGGTACAGCATAAAATAATCCAAGGTTCCCAAGAAGTGCATGATCAACAGTTTCAAGGGAAGCTTTCTTTTTTTTCTGTGCTAGAGAAGAGGGGGAAAAAGGATCAAGGACTGTCCCTGACAGTTAGGCACACTTGGGCACTGCTGTTGAAGCCAGTGTCTGGTGCTGCCCCGGCTTGCCACCAGCAAACCTGGAATCTGAAAAACTGCTCTGGGCCAAGCCAGTCTCCCTGTCCTGCAAGAAATGAGAACATAAAAGTCAAAAGGAGGCTCCCCACCGCAAGAGTATCTGGGCTGAGGTAGAGTCAAGGCAGCAGGCTGCTCTCTTTGGCCTGCCCTGGCCCTTGGCAAGCTGGGACTGGGACCGACATGTGCCTAAGCTTGGTCTGAGCTAGGTTAGTTTGTATTTGGCTATACTTTTAAAAGAGCAGTTTTATATCACCATGGACAGTCTGCATTTTTGTGGAATTCAAATATTCCTTAATTAGGTGTTGTCTCTTAGTAGAATGAAGAGGGGGATTATTTCATTTTACCTTGCCATTTTAATTTACTCCCATTTCCATTTAATAACTGGGTAAGGGAATGTTAAACAGCTGGGGTAAAATATTTGATAGCATGGCCCCAACTTTCAAACACTATCTGCAATCCAAGTTGGTGATGATAGGTGTCTGGGAGCCACTTCCAGGTTTGAGATAGGGGATCGCTAACTGGATTTGCCCTGTTGAACCTCCTTTCCTCACCCATTTTCCACGGAAGGCAGCTTTCCTCCTCCTTACTGCAGATGAGAGGGTTGGCTGCGAGAGGGTGCAGCCCCCAATAACTGTATATGAGCTGCCTGCCAGCGATGAACAGCACCAGCTTCAGAGGCTGAGGGTTGCTAGTCCGGGGGGGCACACCGGGGAGGTGCGAGCTGGGCAAGGCATGGACCGGCAGAAGAAACAGGACCAAACAGGACGGACAGAAAGGGCAGGCACGGGCAGGACGGACAAGCATAAGTAAGCACAAGTGGGGCAGGCCAGACAGGACGAGCCATGGGGCAGCAGGAGCTGGAGCCGGGGAGTGCTGAGTCGCCCACCACGGGCAGTGTCCGTGACTCCGCGTGGGGGCGGGCTCCCCCCCGGGACAACCCTCCCCGTGCGGCCTCGGCACGGCGCAGCGGCAGCACCTCCCACCCCCCCCAAAGAGAGTTTAGAATTTAAAACACGTCCGGCCTGCTCCCGGTTCCATAAAACTCACGGCCGCGGCCGCGGGCAGGACCCACTCCTGGCCACGGGCAGGTGCCTCTGCTGCAGGCCACCTAGGTTCCTCGGAGCCGCGCACAGCGGGAGCGCGCACCACGGCGCCTGTCCAGCAAATTCAGGCTCTGAGTTGGAGGGGTAGGGTGGATGGCGGGTGGTCCTTCTTTCTTTCTCCCTCCACCCACGAGCAACTCGTGTCATCCGCGGATCAGACGCGCTGACTCCCCCGGCTGCAGCCTACGCTCCTTTCTCCACCTGCACCTCTCCCACTCTGCAAAGCCCAGGGTTGCCCCACCACTTCCAGCCCCATACCCTAAAAATAGCCCCCCGCAAGCATGTGCCAGCTCCCGCGACTCTGCGTGAGCACTCCTCGTGGACGAAGCTGCCCCGGGGATTTGCGGATGGGGAGGGGATGACGACGACACAGGTTTCCTTCCCCCAGAAAACGCCTTTGTATTTTTAACGTTTGAGCTCTGTCCCTGTCTCCTGCCCGGCAAGAAGAAAGCTGCCGTGCTAGGAGCGCTCTCGGCAGCCGCGCAACCTCCGCGACCGCGCAGCCTCGCTCACCGCCTCCCCGGTGCCATCTCGGGGAACTCCCATTTATCCCAACCCCGGCGACAAACCCGCCGCGCTCGGCTTCTCGGGTGGCCGTTTTCGGACAGAAGAGATTGGATATGTTCGATGTACTCTAATATTAAAAATGCGTAGCAATTAAAATCACACCTCGTGCCGGCTGCTCCACGCAAGTAAAGAACCTGTCTCCTCCGACTCCCATATAGTATTTAGGAGTTTTTTTCCATGCTATGTGTGTGACTTTGGGAACCTCCTGAAACCCCCAGCACTTGCACGAATCCCGAGCAGTGTTTTCGTGAGGGTTTTTTCCGCCCCCCTTGCCTCCCCGCCTGTTTTATGACCCGTATGCGAACGGCCTCGCAGCCGCCCAGGCGGTCCTGCACGGCGGCCCCTGCCCTCCCAAAGCCACCAGCCCCCCCCCCCCGCTTCGGCCCTTGCTGCTGGGGGCCTCCGAGCCTCGCTCGCCCATGGCCCAGACCGGGGCCTACGGAGACCCACCGTCCCCGACGAGATGCCCGACGGCACGATGAGGGGCAGCTCCGTCGCGGGTGACATCTACACCCTCCCCTGCACTTGCCTTGCCTCGGACTCGGGCTCCGGCTCTCGCCGCGACGAGGGTGGAAATTAAGGATCATGCCCACCCCCTCAGCCGGGAGGCGCCGGCCCAGGCAAGTACTGGCTGTTCGTCTTGTTCTCCTCGCCGGGTTTCCGCGAGGAAGATCCGGGGCGGCAGCGGGGCAAGAGGACACCTCTGCAGGTGAACTGCCGAAATGTGGGCAGCGCCTGAGGACCAAGAGTCGGGGTGTTTCCAGGGCCGAACACAGTACTCTTTCCGTACAGGGGTACATACAGCATGACCCGCTCTCCTTGGTTTTGCTTTACCCGTGGGTCCTTGCACCAGTGCCCACCCGTGACTGGCTAAGGGTGGGGTGCATAAGCCCGTGGGCTTGCGGCTGTGCTGCCGCCTGTAACGAGACTTCAGCTCCCCCCCCGACCTCCCGCCTAGCACTGGGAAGGAAGTGAGAGGGCGGCAGACAGACAGCCCAAAACAGTCCCCATTCTCCAGAGCCCAGCCCGCCAGGAGGGCGCCTTTCTGGGAGCCAGCACAGCCCGAGGATTTTTTGCCAAATGCAAAGCCCCTCTCCCCTCGGGTTCGCTTGGCATCCCTGGCCTTCACCGCGGCGGCGGGCCCCGCAGCAGGCCCGGCCGGGATGCGCAGCGATTTGGCTACGGCAGCCTCTGCGGTGGGAGAAAAGGGCAGGGGCTGTCGCCTGGGGGCGTCCGTGGGGCGTCCCACGCGTGGAGCCGCCTCCCCGTGGGAGCCGCGATGGCAAGATGCTGGCTGCGGGAGAAGCGAGGAGGCCTGGCTGGTTACGTGGGGGAGTTTATGCTTCTCTCCCCCCATTCCTCACCCTCCCCAACAACGGTCACGTCCACTCCACGTCCGAGGAGGCCTTCCGTGCCCCTACCCATCCCTTTCCTGCCCCGCAGTCCCCAAAACGAAAGCCTCCTTGCTGTCCCCCCCAGCGCTGAGGCCCGCTGGTTCCCCCCTGACACACACGCCCACGCCCTGCCGGGCCGCGGGCAGCCGATTCGCAGCTGCAACCCTTATTTCATGCCCTTCGAGGCAACGAGCCGCTCCCTTTTGTCCTGGCTGCGGATGACCCATTTCCTCCCTTTCCCCCCCTTCGGCCCCGGCCTCCGTCCCACCCTCCCGTCCCTCCTCCCGGCCGCCCGCCCCGGGAGCCGCCGCCGCACCGCGCCCGGCTGCGCGCAGTGGGGCCGACAGCCTGGGGCGGGGGGGAAGCATGGAGATGGGGAACCGGTGCCTCGTCCGTGCCGTGTTTGTTTTCCTTTCCCCCCTGAACGCTAGATTAAGACGTGAAGATTACACTTTTATTGTAGCGGCCGAATAATACCACGAGTCAACACACACAGCAAACAAAAGTGCTTGTAGTACATGGCCAACCCCGCTGGGAACCGGGCTGTGGGCTGCTGCAAAAATCAAGCTCTTCAGTGCTAATTACAAATAAATGATGATGTGCTCACTAAGTAATTGATTTAATGAAGTTCCTATGAAACTATTAAAACCGGGTAGAGGTCAGGCTGGAGACGCCCCAGAGCGCCCATTGTGGGATGTTTAACTCCGCCAATCTCTTCGGAAAGACATCGGGGCTAATAGGTGAAGTCACAGCTGGGTCGGGCTGACTTTTGCAGCACCGGCACTGGCCTCCCCGGACTCGCACCGCAAGTTTGGGGAGGCGAGTCCCCCTGGCACACCACCGGCCCACTGCTCCCACCCTCAACCCCTCCCCTCCCGCATCCCTTCTCCGGGGGGGCGGCTGCTCGCCCCCTCTCCTCTCAGTCTGGAGCCCCCCGTCACGGCTCCCCCCCCGGCGCCCGTCCCCGTCCCGTCGGGGCTGCGCTGGGTACTCACTCGCTCGGCCCGGCCGCCTCGCTTGCACCTCAACCAGGCGCCTCCGCGGCTCTCCCCAGCCTAATTAAAGAGGGGGGAAGTGGAGCTCTGAACTTGTGTCTACCACTACAGGACGGCTGTAATTCCCCCCCCCACCCCCCCGGCCCCGAACCTCCACCCCCCCACTCGCATATTCAGACACACACACACTTCTTGAAGAAACTTAAGCTAGGATGCCAGGTAGGGTGCTTGGGAGATTTTGGCAAGGTGCCTGGAGGGGGATGTGTGCCCATTTGTCCTTCAAGGGTTTTCTTGTTTGAAAGGCCATTTGGAACGCTTTAGACGGGCTTGCCGAGTGAAAGGAAGAGGAGGAGGAGAGGGGGAACATAGAGATTAAAAAAAAAAGTAGAAGAAGACGAACAAAATCCGGCTATTGGGTTTCGTAGCCCCACGTTTAACTTTCCCCTCCTCGCCCCTCGGGCAGGGCAGAGCCGAAGTGACCCATTTTCCCCCCCCCGCCGCCTCCAATTAGGGGGGCCCCTAACCCGACCTCAGCTCTGAGTGCACTATGGGGGCAGTGGATCCCCGCTGACCCCAGAGGGAACGGGGGCACACGCCCCTCCACACCTCCGAAGGATTCCTCTGCGCCTCCTTGCTTTTAACGCCCGGTACCTTTGGCAGGTCGCAAAGGAGCCGGGGAGAAAAGCGGAGCCGCCCCCCAATTTGCGCCCCTGCTGTTGGTATTTGCGGAGCGCGGAGGCGATACCCCCCACGGGCAGAGCCCCTCTCTGCATCCAGTGTTTCCGGGGAAGGAGGGGCGAGCCGCTCCACCGCGGTTCGAGCTGCGCCCACGATGGCAGGGGCGCAGGGATTGGGCCCAGGAACAGCTTCTCCTCGAAATGCGGGGTGGCTCAGCCCTCCCCGCGGAGAGGGGAGCGGCGAGTCTCTAAGTGCGAGAAGATAAATGCAGGGTGAGGCGCCCCGACGGATGTCCCCAAGCCTGTGTCCCCCCCACTCCCATGGCTGCCGGGGGCTCTGCCGTCTCCCACCCCGCTGCCCAGCGCATACTCGGGGCTGTCCCACACAGGGGGACGAACGCATTTAGGGGGCCCGCCAAGGGAAGCGGCAGCATCTGCCTGCATGCGACCGGGGTACAGCCAGGAAGGTGCACAGGCACTTGCCACGGCTCCCCACGCAGGCATGCATGGGCTCGCACTCGGGGCTGCCGCGGGACTTGAGGCGGTTCCTCCTGATCGCTTGCAGGATTTTGGGGAGGGCTGTTTGACGCGTGGTTTTACTTTCTTTTCTCTTTTTTTTTCTTTTTTTTTTTTTCGTGGAAAACGATTAATTTGAAACAAATTAAGCTCGCCAGCGTCTTGTTTGCCAAACAGGCTGTTGGCAATGTGCAAACAGGCTTTCACCCCGGCGCCGTGCCCCCGCTCTGCTCCCTGCTGCCCTGCTCCAGCCCTGGCCGCACATCCTCCTCCTCCTGCCCCTGCCCCGCCGCGCCTCCCCACCCCAGCCCGACAATACTGCTTGATTACTATCTCCCCTTTGCCCTTAATGCACGATCCGGGTTTCTCTTCAGCCTCGAAATAAGAAGTGACACATGCACCACTAAACCAACGTGTGGGGAAAGCCCGCAGTTGAGAGGGGCTATTGACGGGAACGCTGCAAAGAGACAAAGCTGGGGGCTAGTGGAATCAGATGCAGCCCTTAATTAACACCATCTTAAATAGTCCAACAGGCACTGAAGACAAAGTTGAAGAAAGACTTTAAGGCTGAGTGCCCCTCGACAAGTTCTTTTTTTTTTCTCGTGTCATTCAATATTTAATGCACTGTGCTTGTAATGCTACTACTGGTGCTCCTTTCTCAGCAAGTACATTATTTTTTCACGGTGCCCATGGCCAGGGAAAACCCTTTAGGCAAAGAAAATCAAAATGTTTGTTGTTTTGGATGACTTATAACTCTTGTTTAACACAAGCACTTTCAAGAAAGTATAACAGGCGCAGCCTCTAAAGCAAACAACGAAATCCTTGTGACAGAGTCGGACACAAAAACCACATTGTGTTATGGACTATCCCTTTTCTCTCCTGCTAGATGGGTGCCTGTCTGAGACTGAACACCACGATGCCATTTTACTTTTGAACTATTGTTTTTGAGTTATCCCATGTGGTCAAAAGGAGAAGAAGGGAGGTTGTTTCCAAGCTCATAAGACAAACGAGTTGCCTTTCATTGAACTACGCCAGAGCTCCTTTAAAACGAGGTTTAAATGTCACCTCCATGTTTTTAATGGACACAGGGCTTCAGGGGCGACCCTTCAAAGCGCCTTCGTAATAAACGACCCTTATTAAATATGTCTCTGCCTGGGAAAATCACTTGGTAGACTAGAAAAAAGGGGGAGCGGGGGTGGGGGAAGAAGAGACACGGTGCTGCCGGAGGAGCTCGCCGCCCCCCTGCTCCCGCCGGGGCCAGGACCGAGCGGAGGACGGTCCCGCTCCGGGTGCTCTGCCGCCGGGCGGGGCGGGCGGGGCCGGGGGGGGGCCGGGGGCTGGAGGGGTGGGGAGTGTTGTTACACGGATACATTGGCCTCTCCCCCTCCTCCCAAACCCTCTTTTTTCCCTCTGTCCCCCGCACCCCCCAAAATAAGAGGCTGAGTGAAAGGTTGGGGTGTTTTCCTCCTGACTTTATTTTGTCCTTAGGAGAGCGGCGTCTGCGAGTCTGAGCTGCGAAGTTACTGATTTGCAGGCTGCATGTTAAGGCAGCCCATGTAAGTAATTTCTGCGGGCATCCCGGCAAAGGAGAACAAATCGTTGACAAAGGCGAGCCCTTTCAATTCAGCAGCGTCGTTAGGGAAACCAAAAAGTATTCTTCCTATAATAAGTTCCACTTCAAAGGATTTCTCATTCAACGGTGACTGCTTCGCACTTTTATTAAGTCCAGGCTTTTTCACTTGGCGGAATCATCTGTTTGGTTATTTTTCATCGTGTTTATTTTTCACCATTCACACAGTACTTGTATTAAATAAACAAAGAACAATCGCTCTGCAAATAAAAGTGCTTAGGTGGGAGGAAAAAAAAAAAGAGGGAGACAGAAGACAAGAAAAGCTGAAGATGGAGCTTCTTCGCCGCTTATTTGTTTGTTTATCTGCTGAAGCTGGGGGGGTCCTAAAATAAAGGGGGGGGGGGTGTTGGGAGAGAGGCCAAAAAATATGAGACGTTCTGATGAAGTGAAAATTGACTGCGCTAACACGGCATGAAACTAAAGGTCAATGCAACTGTATCTTAATAGAGTGTCTCGAATCGAGGTGGACTATTTTAAATGCAGCTTGCTTTTGCTGCGCTCATTGCCATAGCAATCCTAACGCTCCATGTTGATGTACCATAAAAGCAGTAGTTTGAATTTCAAAGAACCTGCCTTTGAACTTCTCCCTGCCTGATTAGGCACTTGCGTGGTGTGTGTGTGAATGCGGGAGCGTGGTTGTGTGTGCTGGCGGTATGCGGGATGCGGGGGGGAGCTGGGGCAGCGCCCCGTCGGCGTTTGGGTGTCCGAGCCAAGGGGGAGCGTCTGTGTCCGTGCGTGAGTTTAGTGTGTGTACCAGCACACTCCCTGCCTGATCCCTCCTGCTCCGCTCTACCTGGAAATATTTTTCCGATGGGGGAGGGGAGGGGGAAAAGTGCGTGACAGTCCATCCTTCCCAGCACTTCACAACTCCCTGGCGACATCTCTAGAAGCACGAAATACGCGGAGAAAAACGCTAAAAATCCTTGGTTCTCCCACCACCCACCTCTTGTAAGGCAAAGAAAAAGCCTATCCCGGCCCCGCTGCGTCCCGCACCCTGCCCGTGGTGAGTGCGTTAAGGGGCGCTGCCCCGTGGCTCTCTGCCGAGAACTCCCCCGCTTATCCATATCCTCAGCCCCCCTCCCCGCAATGCCATTTCCCACACTCTCGAAATTTCTTAGCCCCTTCAAACTTCGCGACCGCCGCTCTCGCCTTTAAAGGGCCGAGCGCCAGCAATAGTGTGTGGCGAGATGTCTCCCAGCCGCGACTACAAAAGTAGATGATTTAAACAGTGTTTGCTAGGACCACGTTTCGCCTAGGAAAAGATGAAGTCTTTGATGATGGCCAACTCGGTGTCAATAAGTGGCTTTCTTTGAGCCATATTCAGATGGGAACGTCTTGCTTGCCAATTGCCATAGAAATCCTAACACACCATGAAGATTGTCCAAGCGCCAAGCCTTCCGTTCTGGGCTAAATTACTTTGAAGTGGGGCAGGACGTGCACTGGTCAATGTTAACTCTATAGGGCGGGCAAGGAACACTAGGAGAGGGAGGTTGGGGAGGGGGGGAAGCAGAAAATAAGAAGGGGAAACTTGTTTTAGACACTCTATACAAGGTTCTGCTCATTGTCAGATATCTTTTATCTTTTATATTTCCCATGAATGATTCATGTCTCAGTGGCTTTGTGTCGCCTTCCTTTTCACAAGAAACTTCATTAGGGAGCTATAAGTTTTCCCATTGATTGGAGCCCTCATTTATGAGTGTTTTTCTGCTTCGTATGTTGGTTATTGTCATTCTGCTTGAAACAACTCTTTGCAACCTGTTTCACCTTTACCACATTTAACAAAACTGACTTAAAAAACACTCTAACCTTTTGGTGAAACTGTTCTTGACATTTTGACCAGTCATTTTCGAGCACTGGTAAATTACAGGGCGGGGAGTGCAATCACCCTGGGCTAGTTTTATTTAATTGATTTTATTTTTAAAAATTAAAAAATAATCCTGAAGGATGCTGACGCACAATTCTGTCTGGATTTTTTCACGTGTTTCTTTCAGTTTTCCTCTCTGGAAACGAGAAACCTGTGTCTTTGCTCCTCAGCTCCAGAAAACTACTTTTTTTTTTTTCTCCTTCATTCCAGTGATCTCCTGGCGTTATTTCTTGCCTGGCCTGACTCTCTTTCAGAATCCTGTTCTGGCATACCGTTTTGCTTCTATGTCTACTACTGAAGAGTAGTGCTGTTTAACTGACGAGTATCCGAGAGAGGAGACTGCCGGGAACATCTTTTTTTCTTTTTTTTTTTTAATTCCCAATAGAAATACTAACATTTTAATTGATTTGATTTGATACTCTGATTAGCTGTCCTTGAGAGAAATGAAGAATTTCGTGTGTATGAATGTCCGACTTTTGTCTGTGTCTTATCTGTCTGTCTATCCCTCTCTTTACCCTGTGCCCGGGAAGCCAGCAGCAGATCACCAACTGCTCCATCATGAGAAGGCACCCCCCAATCCCATGCCCCCACCCTTAACCCGGCTCAGGGGCAAACCCCCCCAGGGGCAAGGCCTGCAGCCGCGGGGGGGACGCAGGGGTGGCTCGGCTCAGAGCATCCCTCCTCTGCCTGGCTGCAAACCCAAACGTAAATGCAAAGAAGAACCGTATTTACTCACACGTTTCTCTGGGGAAAGCCGGGGTATCTCAGCCACCCCCAAAATCTCCGGGTGCTGCTCCTGCCACGCTATGAGGCTATGGCTATATCTGACTCTACCTACTGACCTTCGGGGGGAAAAGGGAATGCTTTGGTCTGTCTGCCCCTCGTCTGTCAGTAAGGCACATGCAATACATAGGAATAATATTTTTATTCATTTGCATGATAATTTTTTTTTGCTTTTTATGGCGTTTACAGAGATGAAAAATTTTAAATTAGCATTTTTTATTTAGGAGGTATCATGTGTCATAAAATTGTTGGGGAATTGTGTAACCCTACGTGTAGCAAGTACATAAAAATAGTGATATATCCCCCCGAGCCACAGTTTATAAACCCTGCCATGTCGTAATGTATAGTGCAATCTGTTGTTAAAAAAATGCATAAATTAAAAAGTTCGTTTATAAATCAGCACCAATATATCTCTAATAAGATTACATTACATAAATTATTCTTTAAAAAGTCCATACCTTCCTTTATTATTTTCTATTTATTCAAATGGGCTTTGAAAAACGAATAAAAAGCAAATCGAATGAACTTTAAAAAATTATTTTCTATTCAAGTTTTCTGTTTGTTTTTAAAGTAACACCTGCTTCTTTAGATCCAACACAACAATATGAAGACAACGTTTAAAGGCTTCCAGAGTGACAGCACCATGCACTGTACTAATAATATAATATCTCTATGAACTATACATATATATATCAGCACCAACACACCGCACGGAGCACATGCAGGAAGAGTCTGTTTCACATTACATCAGTCTTTCAAGTAAGCTGAAAAATATAATTTTGTTTGTTTTTTTACAAACCACAGCATCATAAACAACAATCTATCACCAAAATTAATAAGAAAATTCTTTGGTGTGCTCTGTACTGTTCCAGGGGAGGGGGAAAAAAAAGAAAGAAAAAGGGTGATGTCAGAAAATAAATTAATTCGACTGTACAAAATAATCGCGTTCACATACACGTTATTAACAATGACAAGACGACATCTACCATTCACGGCACACAAAACACATTTCGTCGAGCCCTGGGGGAGGGGAGGGAGGCTGCCGCTTCTCCTCTCAGGGTCTCTGAGGAGGAATTAGTGCTCTTTACTTCATTTGCGCCCTGCGCCTGGCTCCTGACGGATGGGCGACAGGCCGGAGTGTCCCCCGCGCCCCGCAGCCCCTCGGCCGCTGGGCTGGGCCCTTGGGGCTGGGGGGCAGTTAGAACCCCGACGGCAGCCTGCTTCCCCACCCCTCGCTTCTTTCCCAGCAGCTCCTGTCCCCTCCTCCCAGGTGACTCTGCCGAGCCACTTCAGGGGGATGGTGAAAAGCGCGCAGGCATCGGCTCGGTTGGAGAGAGGAAATAATATATATAAAAATAATAATAAAAAGACAATCCCTCTATCCCTGCCCCCTACTCCAGGACTCGCTGGACCTGGGGGGCTGCTCCCCTTCCCAATCCCGAAGGGGCTGGAGGGAGGATGAGACAAAGTCTTCCTCTGCGAGACAAACTTTAAAAAGCAATAACAACCAGAGTATTAATAATACCAAGCCCGAGAAAAGGGAAATTCGCTGTCTGTCTTTGTGTTTTAAAAAAAAATATATCCAAAATGTATCACAATATCACAGTTGTCAAATAGCAGCGGGTTTCTCTTATTCTCTGGATTAGGAGCCATACACGTACAAACCATGTAGGAGTGATAAAGGAGTCCTGCATCTTTTGTCTTTTCTTCCCTAAATCGTTTGCACATGGTTAGGACTAAGGGAGAAAGAAAGAAGGCTGCAGAGAAAACGCCGGGTGCAGGTGGGACCCACTGACTCGGGAGAGAAACCATCAATTACAAAGGAGCTGAACTTCAAGAGGGGTAGGAAAATGCATTTATTTAATTTTATTTTGAGGGATGCACAACCTGTCCTCGATTGGCTGGATTTTAGCAGGTGCTGCTTTACAGTCAGGAGGCTGCTGCTGACCTGGGGCTTTACCCAGGCCAAAGAGGAGGCGCTGAGTGGCAGCTAAGGTATTTAAGAGCCACTCCAGAGAGCGGCTGGGCTCTGCCAGCTCGCAGCCTTCACCAGCAAACTCTCTTGATAAGAGCAATGGGCACGGGCAGGATAGGAGAAGGATATCTCCCTTGGCACTGTCCCCCTGCACACCGTGCAGCGCGAGTGGCTGAGATGGCCCAGCCTGGCATTACAATGCTTCTTCTTACCAAAGGGAAAAAAAAAAGGTCCAAGTCTCTTTAATTAAATTAGTTACCGTATAAACACCATAGGGTTTCATACATGGAATAAATAGCGCGAGTCAAACCTGCTGACACTTCCAGAGCAACCCCCCATGCCAGGTGGCTGCTGCAGCCCAGGCCACTGTGGTGGGGCTGGGCCACCGGCGGCAGCTTGGCGCGGCTCAGCATGGCCCTAGGGAGCAGTTCTGCCCCCCGAGGTCCTATGGGGCTCGTCCTCCTCGGAAGCCGGGGAGGTGTCGCGGCTGGAGGGGGTGCGGGGCCGGCGGGGAGCCCCCCCGGCCTGGCAGACGTACCACTCGCTGAGGTTGGTGACCGGCGGGGACAGGGCGGCGGCGCGGCCACGGGGCGGCTCGGCGGCCGGGTCGGCCTCGGGGGGCAGTGGGCAGTCGGGGAGCCCCGCCGCCGCATAGCCCTGTGAGCCTGGCGGCGGGGAGGGCGGTGGGGACTTGCAGTGGATCTTCATGTGCTTCCGCAGGGAGCTGGGGTGGGTGTAAGACTTGTCGCAGCCGCGAATCTTGCAGTAGTAGGGCTTGTCCGAGGTGTGGACGTGGGAGTGCTTCTTGCGGTCGCTGCTGTTGGCGAACTTCCTCTCGCAGCCGTCAAACTCGCACTTGAAAGGCTTCTCCCCTGCCGGGACACAGCAACGGCACGGTTACCGGCGGGCGGGGGCTCGGCCCTGCCCGGAGCCCGCCCGCCGCACCGCAGCCCCTCCGCAGCGCGGCCTCCGGGAACGAGCGGCAGGGCAAAGCTTCTCCTTCCCTCCTTCTCCTCCCCTTTCCCCTTTTTCCTCCCCCCTCACGACAGTCGTGACATGCCCGAGGCTTCCGACCTCTTCCTCGTGTTTTGCTGCCTGTGACACGCTGCTGGCAGCCTCCAAGCCTGAAGCCGGGGCTGGCGGCGGCAGGGCCCCCCCGGCCTTGTTTGCCCTCTGCGGCGCTCCCCTCGCACACGAGAAACCTTCATTACCGCTCTAATGACCGAGCCCAAACAAAACCTCTCAATGCCTTTGCCTGCGAGGGCTGGCGTTTGCCGGCAGCCTGGCTCGGCTGGCACATCTCCTGCGTAATCCGTTCCCAATGGGCACTGCGCTGGGGGAATAATTAGTTTGGGGGAAATAAAAGTAACACCTGTTTAAGCATCCCGATATAAAGACAGAATACCCAGCAGCTCGGATTGAGAACCTGCAAGATGGGGGGATCAACCCGAACACTGGAGATGAGGGCAGCAGACTGCTGTTACCATAGTTGTTTACCTCGGACGAATTTGGATCTAAAAATGTCTGGATTCTCTGTTTTAAGTTTTACACATTGCTTAACAGTTAAAGAGGTTGTGAAAATCACACCCTCGTCTCCACACATAACATACCCTGGAATATATATGTTCTGGTATATATAGCCGTGTCCCAGACCGACCCTTCCCCGTAGTTCCTGAATGGGGTTGGGTAAATGCCTACTGCTGGTTGACCAGAGGAAAAAAAAAAGTGGCCGAGCCCTGTACTGAAGTTTCTTACAACAACTTTTTCTTCCCCTGCCATGCACATGTGAGTCTGAGATAGACCTGCACTGATAATCCTTATCATGTTTATTGCAACTCTTGAATAGGTTTATGAACGACTGATGTGTATTTTCAGATCTGTTTTGCTCTGAATTCTCAGAAATAACAACCCAACAGCTCTCTCGGTGGACATTTGCTCATTATCACCAAGCAATTTTTACTGCCCCTCACATTTGTAAAATCATGTTGCGTTTAGCAAAATAACAATGGAGATAAGAAAACTATTTTTATTTTCCGAAGCTGTTTCTCGGCTGTTACTATAGAAACATACACCTCCACAGCCTATTTATGCATCAATTTTTTCAATTAAAATCGTCTCAGCTACCACCAATGTGGTAGCACTAGAAAGTGCAAGTTTATCTTTTTAAAAAAAAAGGAGGGGAGGAAAAAAGGAATTAAAATTGTACCTCGTGGGTTTTAAGTGCACGAAAACCCCTGCACACCCCCCGAGACAAATTTCCAGTCACTTTGTTTGTTCATTAATTACTATTATCTTTTCTGGTAAAACAAAGTGAATCTACCAGAGGTTTTGCCTGGTTTCTATCTGTGTTACTCCAAGGATGCAGGCTCACACATCCTGCTGCTGGCAGCGGCCTGCAGAGCCCCAAGCCAAGCTGCCCTGAGGTGCTCCCTGAGGTGCTCCTACCATCCGGACCGAATTGCATCCACTCATTTGGGGCTTTAGGGAAGTGTCTTTCCACATGGGTTCACACATGGCACCCTCACCAGTCTCCAGATCTCGATGATCCAATTCCCCATAAATCCAGGAGTGGGGAAGGTCCCAGTGTGTCCCCATTATGCTGATGAGGGAATAACGTCAGAGTTTAACTATTTGTAGGTGGTTTCAACCCAAAGAAGGGGGCGAGATGCCAGGTGCCATCCCGTAACTCCTCCCGGCAGTAGCAGTGCCGGTGGTGGGGAGGGACACAGAAGGGTCTTGGGGTCACTTTTTTTGGAGGGTGGCAGGGTGTGGAAATCATCAGAAGGAAGCCTCATCTTCAGTGAGGGGGCAGCAAAGTTGCAGGAGTGAGAGGATCCCCACTTCCACTAGGACACACCAGGGGTGGCAACAGCAATTTGTCCCCAAAATGGGAGAGGAGCTGCAGAGTGGGGTGTGCAGCTTCCAGGGTAATGCTTTTGAGGAAAAAGGACAAAACAAAAACAAAACCAAAAAACAAGCAAGCAAACTCCTCCTGAATTTACCAACATACTCTTCTTCCTGCAGAATTACCAGAAACACATAAAATCTCCTAATGATACAATTATGGTGTTGTTATTCCCCCTACACACACCCCTGACTGCCCATAATAAACGAATAGTTTGTAAATCTCTCCTGCTCCCAAGCTGCACATGACTAAATTAAAGTTGAGGAAGCAAAATTACAGCAATTAATCTGACAGGCATGGGCAGAAGGTTTGGGATCCCTCATCCACTCGAAGGCTCTGCGCGGGGAAAGACTCATGACCTCTTTGTCCTCCCGTGGGCCTGAGCTGTCGTTTTAGGTGGGCTGTTGCCCCGAGCGCTGCTTTGTTGTAACGCCCCCTTCTGAGTGGATATAGCCTTTCCCCGTGGGCCCATGCGTGGGCACCCTCCCGGGGACTGCAAGCTGAAAACTCCAAATTTCCTTTGCAAGGGGCCATGTCCCACGCAGGGCCTCGGGCCAATGGTCTATCTCAGCTTAGAGCTGCAAACTGTGACCAATACATATTTGGGTTATTGGGGGGGAGGGTGTCTTTTTCCCGCTGAATCTCTCTGACCACTCCCAAACCTCTCCCGGACTCGTTCCCACTTTCCCCCCCTCAGCCCCCTCCCCTTGGAGCTGAGATGGGTAAGGAATTGAGAAGCCCAGGAAAGTCTGCAGTGAAGTTTTGTTTTTCAAACCAAGGCAGATGGAGAAGGCTATAGATGACAAAACCACGGGCCTCCAGCACTTAACTCATCCCACGGTGCCATTAAAACAACAAGAATAACAACAAAAAGTGCCAGACCCCCCAGGAGAAACCTTCCTCCCCCACCCGCGGCTCTGGGTGCAGAGCGCCGGGCACCCTCAAGGCTCCGCTGCTACCTATGGGCTCATGCCTGACATATTCTGCAGATAAAAATCTATAATCCTTTCAGCCATGGGCCATTTGGTTTTACATCAGAACAACACGTTGCACGGTCGCCGCTTTTCTCTTCCCGAGCAGCACACAATAAATCAAGAAAGCAATTACGGCAACTCCACTTCCTTAAGTATCCTCCGAGGAATAATATTTATCTGCCACTATAAATCCCGGCTTCGTTCGTTTTTGGCAGAGTTTTAACACCCAGATGGAAATGCGTATTTCGGAGGTGGCGACAAATGGGGAGAAAGTGAAAAAGAAAAAAAAAAAAAAGAAGAAAAACCCCAAAACAAACACAGAAAGAAAAAATACTCAAGGGCTCATACACAGCCCGAGCCTCTCCAGGGCATCTCCCCCGGGTGCCGCTTCCTCCTCCCGCAGCCCCGCCAGGCAGTCGGGGCAACTTTGAAGTTTCCTTCTCAGATCACCAAAGGGAGTGAAGCGTCCTCCGGTGAGAGCCTTCCCCCGCCTTGCTCCGTGCTCTCCGGCTCCGCGGGCACCGCCGCAGGCGGGAGGAGCCCGGGCAGCACCAGCAGCCTCGGGACAGGGGTCAGTACCCGCACCCAGCGTCACGAGCAGCCCCGGCAGCGCCGCCGGCATCCCCAGTAGTTACGGCAGTATCGCTAGCTCAGGCAGAAGGTACCCCCGGCAGTATCGGTGGTCCCACTAGGAGGGACAGCTCCGGAGCGAGGGTAGCCCCAGGAGCGCTGGTCACAGGGGCAGGTCGGTACCCCGGTACTACCGGCAGCCCCGAGCGCTGCCGCCGCCCGCAGCGCAGGGGAACTGCGCCCCCAAGAGCCCCCGCGGCCCCATCTCGGCCGGGCGAAGCGTCCTCCGTCCGGCTTCGTCCCGCCGGCAGAACCAGCAGGAAAAGCAGAATCGCCGTTCCTCGGCGCGGGTAGGGAGGTGGCAAAGGGCAGCGCTCCCCAGACACGGGGTGAGCCCCCCGTGGTGCCCTGGACAGGGGCGGAGGGAGCCGCGACGGGCGGGTGCTCGTCCTCTCCCGCTCTTCCGCAGAGGCTGCTGCTCATCTTCCCCCAGCTCTGCGTTATTTATTAATCGTTGTATTTATCCGGTGGTGCCGGGATGTGGGGAGGTGGGTGGCAGAGGGGGTGGGGAGGGAGCTGCCCAAGGTGCAGGGGGATTGGGGGGGGGCGACGGGACACGTGTGTGCGGGCAGAGGGGCCGGGTGCGTGTGCGTAGCTGTGTGTGCGTGGCCCGTGTGCTGCCGAATTACTTATTCATGAAAAAGTCACATGTCCGGCGGTGCGTAGGAGAGGAGGAAAAGAGGAGGAAAGGAGGGAGAAAAAAAAAAAAAAGAAGAAGGAAACCCTTGCAGGGGCGGGGGAGGGGGGAAGAACAACCTACCTGTATGAGTCCGCTTGTGGATCTTGAGGTTTTCGGAACGAGCGAAGACCTTCCCGCAGCCGGGGAAGGGGCAGGGGAAGGGCTTCTCTCCCGTGTGCACTCGGATGTGGTTGATGAGTTTGTATTTCGCTTTGAAGGGCTTGCCTTCGCGGGGACACTCCTCCCAGTAGCACACGTGGCTGCTCTGCTCGGGCCCGCCGACGTGCTCCACGGTGACATGGCTCACCAGCTCCTGCATCGTGCTGAAAGTTTTGGAGCAAGGCTTCCTACCGCCCGGTGGCGGCGGCGGAGGCGGATCCCGGTCGATCCATTTGCAGATCAGCTCTTGCTTGATGGGCTGTCGCATGTACCGCAGGAAGGCCCCGGCCGCCGCCGCCGCCGCCCCGACGTGGGCATGGTGGTGGTGGGGATGGTGGTGGTGGTGGGGATGGGGGTGGTGCGGGTGCCCGTGGCCGGCCGCCGCCAGGTTGAGGTTGACGGAGCCGTAGCCTTGCAACGCCGAGGAGGAGGAGGCGGCGGCAGCCCCGTAGTGCGCCTCGGCGCGCCCGTAGAGCTCCCCGGCGGCGGCCGCCAGCCCCAGGCGCATCTGCCCGTTGAGCGGCGGGTGGCGGCCGGCGGGCGCGCCTTGCTCGCCGGACGGCGGCGGCGGGAAGGCGGCGTGCGCCCCGTCGGCTGCGCCGTAGGTGCCCGCGGCCGAGATGAAGACGCCGTGGGGTGGCGGGTGCGGAAGGTGGGGGGAGCCGACGGGCGGGTGCTGCTCTCCCAGTGCCCCGTGGACGGCGGCGGCGGCGGCAGCGGGAAGCTCCCGCCGCAGGAGGAAGTCCCGTCCCGCCGCCCCCCCCCGACGGGTATCCCGGGAGGGCGGCGGCGGGCGGCGCGTAGGCGGCGGCGGTGGTGGCGGCGGCGGCCGTGGCGGCGGCGGCCGTGGCGGCGGCGGTGGCGGCGGTGGTGGTGGCGGCGGGCGCGGCGAAGGCGGCGGCGGCGGCGGTGAGCGCCTCGGGTGTGAGCTTGAGGGCGGCGGGCTGCGCCATGTGCTCGGGTCCGAGCGGCGTGAGGGCGCCGCCGGGGTCGCCGCCCGCGTCCCCGGGGTGGAGGTGGGCCGCGTGGTGGGGGTGGACGTGGTGGTTCCCCAGCCCCGGGAAGCCTGTCATGTTCTGGTGAGGATGGGGCTGAGACGCTGCCAAATCCGCTAATCTCAGTGTCGGGTTCCTCTTGCTCAAAGGGGGCTCCATAACGACACAGCCAAGCCCATCTACGCTCGCTGTTGTTATTTTTTTCCCTTTACCCGCCTTCAAAAACATGTATATATTAAGCGGCTCTTTAACTTCTTTTGTCTGCGCTCCGAGCCCCGCGCATCCCTGGCCCCGCTCTGCCCGCCCGCGATTGGCAGAACCCTCACCACACTCCGGCGGCGCGCTGGGGAATACGGCTCGGACACCGCGCCGGAGGGATTGGACGGATCTCGATGATTGGCAGCGGCCGGGGCCGCGCGATTGGCTTCCTTTCAGGCCGCGGGCCCAGCGGGGATCCGCCCCCGCCGTCCCCCGCGCCCCCCCCCGCGCCGCCCCCCGAAGTTGCACTTGCAAAACTTCGCGCAGGGCCCGACGGGGCGCACCCGCCGCCTCCCCCCGCCGCCCCCCGCCGGCAGCACCGGGCAGCACCGGGCGGCAGCTGCCTCTGCTCCCCCGGCACCGGACGGGGCGCCCTGCTCGCAGGCGCCGCCGCGTTTACGTTTGCGGGGCCGTGGGGTTTCTCTGCTCGCCTGGAAAGAGCCCACGCGTGGGGCTGCTTCCCAGGTCCGCACTCGGTTTCTTTCTCTTTTTTCTTTTTTTTGGAGGGCCACTTCATTCATGGATGAGGCGGGAAAGCACGCCCTCGTACAACGTACGCAGCCCCACACCCACGCGAGGCCAAGGCAGTGTGTACTCACGCCTGAGGTAACACTAGAGGAAGGCAGCCAAAGTTTTCCTAAAAAGAAAACGGCGGGGGTTGGGATTCCTTTCCTTTAGAAAATAAACGAGTAAGCAGGGAGGGAAGGAGGAGGGGGGCAAGTGGCACATGTTAGGGCGAAGTTTTGGGAGCCTGCGCTCGCCGCTTCTTTGGGGCTTCCTCCTCCCGCAGCCCCTTGCCGCGGCGCCCCGTGGGAAGAGCTAGCCCTTGACCCTCGGGGGGCCGCCAGCCGTACCCCAAGCAGCTGCCTCCACCTCAGCCTTAATTCTGCAACGGCGAAATAGAGATGGAACTGCCGCAGTGACACCGGCCCGGAGCATAAACGCCCCTCGACGCTTTGGGATGTAGGGGGCAGAGGGGGGAGGTAGGATGGGAAATGAGGGAGTCTCCCCTGGGGACTGTCAGCCCTGAGCTGCTGCCCTAGACGAAAAGGGAGGAAGAGTGGGAGCCCTCCTAAAAGGGGGCAGAGGTGGGGAACGGGCGGGGAAAGCGATGGGACCGCCCCTGGGGTGTGGGGTGTGGTAGTCCTCGAAAGTGGAGCTCTTTGTGGAGCGCCGAAACTGTCCCGTCGACACAAAGGATGCTGCCGTTCGAGGGGGGCGACTAGGCAGTGCCGGGATTTCCCTGCCGAGCCAAAAGGGGGAGAGGAGCATTGTCGTGAATTTTCTGTAGGACTGCGGGAGGAGAAGTAGCTTTTATTGATATATCATCTGCTTTCTTTAGGCTACTGGTCCCCTGGGAATGCCTTGAGCTCCTGCTCTCCTTGGAAAGTGCAGGCAGGCTGCCTGCCCTTCCTACCTATGAGGCAGTGAGGGACGCTCCTCCGCCACCCCAGGAGAGGAAGAGGTGTGGGGGATGCCAGTGGACGCCTACACACACCCTGGCCCTCCCCGGCAACCCAATCCCCTTGACCAAACTACATCTGCTCGTCTTGTCCGTTTCCCTATGCCGAGCCATGTTTAAAGGAAGCCTCATGCTGGTCCGGCATTTCCTGGGCCAGGCTCTAGCGCCCCCTCCTCCTTCCCTCCCGCCGCTACTCACGCAGGGAAAACTCGCAGGATTTGGCCCACGGCTGCCCAAAGGGTGGGAGAGGCTATAGGGAATGCTCAAGGGGGAGCGAGACCCGCCGGTTCCCTCTTCTCTCTCCCCCCCCCAGAGCCGAACCGATGTTCCCAGCTCTAGTGGCCACGTAGGGGGTTTCAGTGATTCTGCAAGGCAAGAAACGGGAATAAACGATCCCCGGGTTTTAAAAGGGACTGCTTGATGGTTTTATTGCACAGTAAAAACTTCTCGCTAACTAGCCGTACGTCTGTATGGGTATTTATATACGTATGTTTTTTATACGTCCGTCCAAACACTACCTTCCCTCCCTAAATTCTGGGCACGTTGCTGGACTGAGGTTCAGAATGGTTTGTCAGGAGATGCTGTGGAGATGAAGAACAGTATCACGGCTCCTCATCCCTCTCCTGTTAAAAGCAGCGTGACATGTATCTGTCATCGATTTAATATGTCTTAACTCAAATATATCCCCCGATCAATTTCTTTTTATGAGAGGCTATAAAACAATGAAAATATTTTATAGGTGGCTAATAGGCAGCTGACCCATGACTATGGGGAGGGAGGGGTTGATCGACACTCAAGTGGAAACCAGCCTATTTTTAGGACTGGCTGCAAACGCCAGAAAGCAAAGGTGACTGCCCGGGCCGGGACAGTTTGGACATTTCCATCTCCAAAAGTGCCATGAAGAATTTAAAGCTCATTGACTCACTGATACCAGCTCAGGCCCAGGGTGCCACAGCCCTCTGGACCTGCAACACAGGGAGGCGAGCTGTGCTAGCCCCACAGCCCCCAAAAAACCTCGGCAGCGCCCGTCGGGGGTCGGAACGCACCCTGTTCCCGCGGCGGAGCCGGCTGCGGAACTCTCCCACAGTGCCATGCTCGCCGGCAAACCTGCTAAGGGACATGGCGGGGGGGGGGGCTGCAGAGGCGGGGTAAAGCCTGGAAGCCTTCAGATTTGTTTCGTAAAGCTTCCTCTATAAACCGAGCTCGGGCTATCGGCTTTAGAAAGTATTTAACTGTAAAACGTTGTGCTGTGAGCTGCGTTATGTAAATGTATGCTAATGATCATGAACACCATTTACAAACAATCGTCTTTAATGCACGTCTTATTGATAGTTAGGGAGCAGGGAGCAATATTTTATAGCTTGTAAAGCATTCTTCTGGGGAAGCATTAGAAAGGGAACGCGATTGCCGCTTTCCTTGGCAAGACTTCCAAATCTCCCCCAAATCTGCTGAAAAAGCCTACCCTCCTCCCGACCCGTCGCGAGTGGCTTGCTTTGCTCCTGGGGCTGCCTTGCGGCATGGGAGAGCCCGTGGCGCCGTTCCCTCTGCGAACATGCTTGATTGGAGATGGATTCCGCCCGTACCAGGAGGGAGCGCCCCGAGTCATAGCCCCGTGGGGATCGACACGGGCAGGGAGTAACTACGGTATCCTCCTCACCATCCCATCGGGGGAATAACATGGAGGCACCGGGACCTCGGGCGGGAGCGGGTGGCTGCCCAGGGGCACGAAAGGGAAAGAGAGTAGCGATGTGGCAGTGAGACTCCACACCCCTCCTCTATGGAGGGGCTCAGCGGATGGATATTTTATACCCTTAAAAATTAAACTTCTCCTGAGCCAGATGTCGTCGCTCTGTGCACCCAAGTGGGAACCCGAGGGCTGGCACCCGGACACGAGTGGGTGCCGGCACCGTGCCCGACGTCGGGCTGCCGGGGCCGAGACCCACCACATCTATGGGACAGGGATTTACGAGTAAAAGTTTCGGAGCTGCTATTTTCAGTGAGCATCTCGCCAGGGAAAGAGGGGTCCATCCCCTTCAGGGTTTGCTTAAATAGGGACAAAATAAGGAAAAAAAATTCCATCCTTCAGTCTCTCTCTCTCTGTGTCTATCTGTCTGTGTGTCTGTCTATCTATCTATCTATCTATCTATCTATCTTTCTATTTATCTATGCCTACAGAGAAAGAAAGAGATAAAGAGAGAGGCGGTCTCAGGAAACCCAGGCCAAATTTTGCTCTGATCTCTCTCTCCCCCTTCCCCTCTCTCTGTAGCTGAACGTCACCGTTGGAAGAAGCTGTTGAGATAAATCAAATAGTGACACTTTGACGGCTTTACTTGTATAAGCAATATGGTTACCATATGGCATTGTTATTTATGAATGACGGCATAAATTGTATTACAAAGTCCATCGCCCTTTATTGGGACGCTTCTTCCATGCCTCTAACGTTTATGTGGGCATCTCCAGATGGAAAAAGGTGCATATAATAAAGCCCGGCAGTGCGGCCGCAGACCCCATTTTGGGGGCGTTGTGCCAGGTCTACACTGGCTGCAGAATGAGGCGCGCAGCAGGGAAGGGCGCGGGGCGCGCGAAGTACGCGGCTCTGCGCGTCCCTCAGCCGCAGCTGGGCAGGGCAGAGGCACCGGCTACCGCTCGGCCAAGGTTCCCGTCCTGGAAAAAAACGCTACACTGCTCCTCGGCCCCATCGCCTCACGGCATTACTGCCGAGAGAGGGGTTTTATACAGCAACTTCTTTTATACATACATATATATAAGTGCAACTGAAGAAACAATAAATATTAATGGCACGAAAGCGGCGTGCTCCTTCCCCCTGCCCCTGCTCTGCCTAGCGGGGGGTTGTTTTGATTTTTTTTGTTGTTGTTTTGCTTTGGTTTAGGGTTTTTTTTTTAAGAAGTATTTGAAGGTTACAGCTTTGGCTGAGATTTTCATTATTTCCCCTTTTTCTCTTACATTACACTGCCGGTAGAGCCTGACAAAGAACTTTTGTCCCGAAGTGTGTGTTTTACAGAGGGAGGCTACAGCACAACACATGTGGTCTTCACGGGTCATAGGTCGAACGGCCTAGAAGTGGCTCGAATCGGCACCATCAAAGGTAACCTGCAACTTAATATCCTGTTGATGAGCTTGTTGAATTTATGAGTGTCTGTGATACAGACAACGGTGCAAGTGATGCCGCTCAACTGGCCTCTCCTTCCCAGGCTACAGGCCAAGCGCACGCCCCCTCCTTAGCCCGCACCTCATCCCTGTTACTCTGCGGGAAGGATGAATTTTGGGGGAAAGACCCTCTCTTCCCCCTTTCCCTATCCCTCCTTCCCCACGGTGGGTCCTTCAACTTCTTTTTCCCCGATGAGGCCGTCGCCAGCCGCATCCTCTGCAGCCTGCGCCCCTACCGCGGTACCTACGGCTACCGAGGAGGGGTCGATGGAAGGAGGGGGCGCGGACACTCCCCAGAGGGCGCTGACGCCTCCCGGGAAAAGGGGTTAGCAGGCGAAGACGATATGTACAGTCCAGGGGAAGCAAGAAATTGCTTTCCCTCGCCTCGACCCCCCCACTAGCTCTCTCCACATCACCAGCTGGCAAGAAAAAGAGCAGAGCAGTTTTAAAGAGAATTTCGGAAAACTTACAAAGACATGAACGGTTTCCCGGGGAAGCCGGCGTTTGCTCTGCAGGTCTGGCACCTCCAGAAACCTGTTGAAAAACTTCTTTCAATAAACCGGTTTAGCACCGACTTTGGGTGACCGCTTGCTTTCCTCCCTCAAAAGCTGCCGTAAACCGCGGGCTGCGTTTGTGGCGGTGGCCCGACGAGAGAGTGCGGGGCTGGCTGCCGCTGCCTCTGCTCCCCCCCCTTCCTCCCTCGCTCCCTTCCCTTGTTACCCTGTGACATGGGGGAAAGAGGTTTTGCGGTTCAGAGGGAAATAAAGCACTTCTTAGGAGGGACGGCGACGTGACTTTGAACTTGGATCAGCTCCTCTGTTTCCTGCAGAGAGAGTAGGGCTGGAGCCCTGAAAGAATAGCAGAGCGCGGCCAGCCTACGGGGGCTCCGGCTGGAATTCACCGCGTCCCCCTGAAAGCGCCCCGGTGTCGGCGCCGCTGAGCGGGTAGAGCGAGGGGTGATGGGAGGGGAGGCAGGAAAAGAAGGGAAGGAAAGGAAAGAAAAGGGAAAGAAAGGAATAAAGAAAGAGAATAAAGAAATAAGAGAGAAAAGAAAAGAAAGGGAGGGAAAGGAGAGGAAGGAAGGAAGGGAGGGAGGAAGGAAGGTAGGAAAAGAGAAGATGAGGGAAAATAAAGGAGGAAAGAGAGAGAGGAAAAGAGGAGTAGAGAAAGAAAGAAGGAAAGAAAGAAAGAAAGAAAGAAAGAAAGGGAAATCCAGAAGGTAGGTATTTGTATGAATATTCACCTTTGGGGTTTTTTTTTAGCAGTGTTTTAACTGCGAGTTTTCGTGGACATATTTGTTCTTTTTCTGATCTCAGATGTAGTAACTTCTTTTAAATCGGTTTAAAAAAAAAAAGTGTATTCAAGCGTTTAGTTGTCCGTATGATTTTTTCACTTATCTGGAGGCAGACTACGCAGGAGACCAAACTTTCCTCTCCAACTAGTGCTCTCGAAATCCCCAGCAACGGTGAAGGACTACTCTCAGACCTCGTCCTCGAGAACCTTTCAGAGAAGGAAAATAGAATTTGTTCGAGGTCTGTCCCTGGGAGCCTGGGGGGTCAGGACAAGGACAGCATATGCTCCCAAGCTGCAGTCTGGGAAGGCAATATATGGGGAGCAGACACCCCTGCCTGCAAAGACGGGACCGAATGACGGAGTGGCGAACAGAAAAGAGCTGTTGGCATCAAAGGTGCAGCTCTGCATTAATATTCAGTTTATCTTCTAATGCCCATTTCGGATTAGAAGGAATCCCACTTCTCCCCAGTTTAAATCCTCGCCTTGTTCACAGAGTAATGTCCAGTACTGGCACATTTCAACCACTTTCGGACAGTCTTGGAAATATTTTAACCATTTAATGGCAATGATGGGGAAGACCTTAGTTGGTATGCAGTGCCTTTGCCTGCCTGCCTGCCTTCCTTCCTTCCTTCCTTCCTCCCTTCCATCTATCTATCTATCTATCTATCTATCTATCTATCTATCTATCATCTCTCACTGTAAAACCCCCGTTCGGATACTGGATCCAGGTTTGAGCCTGCCTATGCCTAATGCGGGATTTAATGTCATGAGGAGTCGCAGGAGAAATGTCAAAGGGAGAATTTCAAAAAGCCCCCCCTCAAACCACACAAACCACTATATTTTGGGTCGCTTCTCTGCCAAGCACAGAACTGATGGGGACTGATACGCCAAGGTTAAGTGCAGGACGGTTAAGAGGACAATTGTTATGCCGGGTTTTGATTTTTACAAAGCCTTATTTATTGGTGAGCTGCTGGCCCCGAGATGATTATTTTTCAGCCACTACAAAACAAACCGAAGCAGGGGCCAGACGTGTATTTACTGGAGGGGGAGGGGAAGGGGACTTGTTTGCTCTGTGTGTGTCTGCGGGTGCGTGTGTGTGTGTGTGCCGGCTTTATGCTTTTTTATTCCTGCCATGCAAGAATCCGGTTTCCAAATAACAATGGTAGGGTGGATTTTGGGGTTGGGATTTTTTTGCGGTTTTGTTTTTGTTTCTTTTTCAAGGAAGGGAAGAGACAAGGTAAACTCCTAAAGCATCTACTCTCAAATGCACATTCACAACACATGCAGATAGCAGATCGACTCCTCTGCTCCTACATAAATGGTTTAAAAGCCCAAACAACCAGGGCGACCGTTCCCTCTTTTATTTAAATTTTTATTTGATTTAATTTTTTTTGTCCCAGTCACCGTCGCCCCGCCAACGTGACTTTTATGTGATTTCCCCCCTCGCTCCCGTTATCGATCACGGGATTCATCTGCTTTAGCCGAAATGGGGAAAGGGGTTGCAGGGGTTATATTTTAAGACCCTCGCTTTGTTTGTTTGCCTCCCGAGGCAGTATCACATGCCCAAGCGTACATCGATATTTTCCGAGATCGCTGCGCCTCTCTCCACGCCACCCCTTCCCCTCGCCGCAGGGGGGGGGTTGAGGGTGGAGGGGTGACTCCCCCAAGAAATCAAGAAGCCACCGGCGGTGCGGGGCTGAAGGCAGTCCCCGGCGCGGCGCGGGGCTTTGCGGTGCGGTGCCAGGCGGGGGCCGTAGGGCCGCGGGGCGTTCGGCGGCGGCGCGGCGGGGCGCGGGGCGGGCAGGGCGCGGAGCGGCCGCGCCGCCATTAGCCGGTGGCCGAGGACGCCCGGATGGACGGGGCGGCTCGGGCCAATGAGCGGGAGCCGGGAGAGCGGCCGGGCGGCGGGTGAAGGCGGCGTCGGGAGAGGAGCCGCCAGTGCGGGCGGGGATAAGGAGAGAGGCCGGGGGAGGGAGGGAAGAGAAAGGGGGGGGGGAGGGGGGCAATAAAAAGCCGCCGCCTCAGTAGCGCCCACCGAAATAAACAGAGGAGCGAGAGGCAGCGAGGGTGCGGGCGGAGCGGGGCTGCAACTCCACCGCCCCGGCCGCGCCGCTCCGGCACTCGCCGGCCCCTTCCCGCCCCCCCCGCCTCCCCTCCCCACCCCCACCGCCGCCCTTATTGTTTTTAATCCGCCTCCGGCACCCCCCTCCTCAGCCCCCTCCCCACGCCCCTCAGCAGAGGCGGTCGAGGGAGGCGCGGGGCACCCCCGGGGTCCCTTCGCTCCGTGGGAACCCGCGGCTGCAAGTTTTTCTCCGTGAGAGACACCGCTAATGCCCGGCGGAGGATAAAACGAGAAGCGGAGGCCCGGGAGCGGCGGGGGGCCCGAGGCGGCGGGAAGGGCTGCGGCCCACGCGGGGAGCGGCGCGGGGCCGGGCGGGCGGGGGTCGGCGGCTCTGACATCCCGGTGGCGGCGGAGGAAGGGGGGGGCGGCGGCGGCGTGTGCGCGGGTCTGTGTGTGTGAGTGTGTGTGTGCGTGCGTGTGTGCCGCAGGGAACGGCGAGGCGAGCCTTGCCCCCCCGCCCCGTCCCTCCCCTGCTCCCCCTCCCCTCCCCTGCCCGCCCCCGCCTCAGCTCCTTTAATACACTTTGGTTCTCCGCTCGCTTTTGGACTCTGCTCTGCCTGGCTCAGGATACGGCTCCGCCGGCGGCGACAGCGGCGGTATCGGGCCGGTGCGGGCGCGGGCGGCGGCGGAGGCGGGGGGACGCGGCGGCTGCCGGGGGGAAGCGGAGCGGCGGCGGCCCCGCGCCCGGCTGGGCGGGCGGCGGCAGCCCGGCGGCGGTAGCAGGGAGGCGGCGGCGGCGGCTGCGTCCCCGGAGCGGCGCGGACCATGCTGCTGGACGCCGGTCCGCAGTTCCCGGCCCTCGGCGTGGGCACCTTCGCCCGGCACCACCACTCGGCCGCGGCGGAGATGCAGGACCGGGAGCTGAGCCTGGCGGCGCAGAACAGCTTCGTGGACTCGGCAGCGGCGCACATGGGCGCCTTCAAGCTCAACGCCGGCGCCCACGACCTCTCCCCCGGGCAGAGCTCGGCGTTCACCTCGCAGGCGCCCGGTTATCCCGCCGCCGCCCTGGGGCCCCACGCCGCCCATGTCGGCTCCTACTCCGGGGCGCCCTTCAACTCCACACGGGACTTCTTGTTTCGCAGCCGGGGCTTCGGGGACTCGTCGCCGGCCGGCGGACAGCACGGCATCTTCGGCCCTGCGGCCGGCAGCCTGCACCACCCGCACACGGACGCTCAGAGCCACCTCCTCTTCCCGGGCATCCACGACCAGCACGGCCCCCACGCCTCCCAAAACGTCCTCAACGGACAGATGCGACTGGGCTTGCCGGGGGAGGTATTCGCCCGCTCGGATCAGTACCGCCAGGTTTCCAGCCCCAGGACTGACCCTTACTCGGCGGCTCAGCTGCACAACCAGTACGGCCCCATGAATATGAACATGGGCATGAACATGGCAGCCCACCACCACCACCACCCAGGTGCCTTTTTCCGATACATGCGGCAGCAGTGCATCAAGCAAGAGCTCATCTGTAAGTGGATCGACCCCGAGCAGCTGAACAACCCCAAAAAAAGTTGCAATAAAACTTTCAGCACCATGCACGAGTTGGTCACCCACGTCTCGGTAGAGCACGTTGGGGGACCCGAGCAGAGCAACCATGTCTGCTACTGGGAGGAGTGTCCCCGCGAAGGCAAGCCCTTCAAAGCGAAATACAAACTGGTCAATCATATCCGAGTGCACACGGGAGAGAAACCCTTCCCCTGCCCCTTCCCTGGCTGCGGAAAAGTTTTCGCCAGATCAGAAAATCTCAAAATTCACAAAAGGACGCACACAGGTAATTCGGGTTTCGTTCGGCAGATTTCCCCCCTCTGCCCGTGCCTATATATGTATATATATGTATAAACTGATAGAGACTCAGACAGTGATGTAAAATGATGAGAGATAAAATAAGCTTCCAGTTTAATTTCCCACATATACACACTATCACACGGCTGCTTTTGTTTTGGTTTCCTCCCCACCAGAATACACTTCCCTCCATCCCAGATTTCGAAAGGATGTTTTACTGATTTGTTTTAATTTGCGGGGTGAGAGGTGTAGATTCGTGCCGAGTCTCAGCGGGATCTTTCCGCAGAAACGCGGAATACAGCGCAAACTAAATTCTGCCGTCCTGCTAAAATACGGGAAGACACCTATCTTTTTATCTATCCATCCATCCATCCACATGAAACGCCTTATACATTTGCTATACGCAACGTATTTGCATACAACTTCAGCGCTTGTGAGCACGGCTTTTATGTATGCATACCGAAAGAGAGAAACTATATAAATACGTGCAAAATCCGTCATTAGTCCTAAATCCCGTTGGAAGTGCCAAAAGTCCCTTTCTGGGAATGCTTTCCATTAAATTTAAATGCTGTGAGCAAGGCAATAAAATTTTCTCATTTAAAAAAAATGTTTTTAAAGTCTCACTCGATGTGATTTAAGGTGTTTTTGCAACAGTTTATTAAATTATGTAATAAGGAACAGAGGATTTGAGGCTTGGAAACTTCCACCCCAATCAGGTGGAAGAGGGTCGAGGGAGCCCTGGCTTTCCCGATGGAAAAGAGCCTGAGCCGAAGGGTAACAAAAATTAACGCATCCTCCCGCCTCATCTATTATTCATTTACTACTCCTGCCGGCTCGAACTGTGCCAGACTATTTCATAAAAGACAGCCAAATATTTTAGCGACTTGCACTCCAAATATTTACCCGGAGAAAGGCTAAAAATCTCGAGGCCTATTGTTTTCTCAAGTGCTAAGCCCGATGCGAGGTGCGAGACGAGCTTTAACAAGGTTTAAAATTTGAGAAATGTATTTGCATGAGATGCCCGCACTGAAGTCATTGTGTCTGAGCGGATGTCTTTAAGAAACAATTTGGGTGCTAATGGAATTTAATGTTAAATGCTTCCCCCTTCCAAAGGCGGGGGGATGTGGAGTTCTCACCTCCAAATTACTCCCCGGCATTTGGAGTCCTGGCAGCCGGGTGAGAGGAATCCCTATGAAAATTAGATGAAGTATTTTACAGACGCTTAGTTTTCCCAGCGGATGTGCATTTATCTCGAATATCCATACACGAAACAATATGCCCGGCCTTAAATCTGTCGGTAATGGTTTCCAGTTTAACAGGATAGCGGATTTGGTACCGAGGTGAAACGTCTCGATGCTGCTCCCTTTTTTTTTTTTTTTTTAATCATCGCCTTTCTTCTTCAATCTCTTTCGGGGCTGGCTGTGTGTGTTGGCACTGGTCGAACTAAAATCGGGCAAGATGCCGGGACGGGGGTGCCCCGGGTGTTTTGGTAGGAAAACCAGATAGGGGACGGGGGTTGCCTCCCTGCGGGACAACGAGTGAGCAGCGCGGCCCTCCCGCGCTGCAGGTACCGGGACAGAACCGGCCTCTTGCTTTGGGAAACTGCTGGACGAAGTGACTGGGTGAGGGGGGGGAAGAGGGGAGGAAAGTTGGCCCGAGGCTGCGCGGGGTTTGAGTGGGGGCGATCGCGCTCACCCCGCAGCTGCGCAACTCTCTTACAGGGGAGAAGCCCTTCCAGTGCGAGTTCGAAGGCTGTGACCGTCGTTTCGCCAACAGCAGCGACCGCAAGAAGCACATGCACGTCCACACCTCGGATAAGCCCTACTTGTGCAAGATGTGCGACAAGTCCTACACGCACCCCAGCTCCCTGCGGAAACATATGAAGGTACCCGGCCCCGCAGGAGGCGGCGGGAGGCGGGAGGGCGGCCGCGCCGCGCCGGGCGCCCCGACGGGGCGGTGGGCGGCGGGCGCGGGGCCCAGGGGCT
>NW_020937574.1:39206-44665 GCF_003984885.1 Neopelma chrysocephalum
TGCGGCGGGCCGGGCCGGCGGCGGGGAGCGCGCCCGGGGGGCGGCCGCGGCCTCCCCATCCCTCCTCCACACGGCCGTGTTGCCTTTGCCCCCCAGGTGCACGAATCGTCCCCGCAAGGTTCCGAATCCTCCCCGGCCGCCAGCTCCGGCTACGAGTCCTCCACCCCGCCGGGGCTGGTGTCCCCTAGTGCCGAGTCGCAGAGCACCAGCAACCTCTCCCCGGCGGCGGCGGCGGCAGCGGCAGCGGCGGCGGCCGTGTCCGCCGTTCACCGGGGCGGCGGCGGCGGCAGCGGCGGCGGCGGTGGCGGCCACAGCGGTCTCTCCTCCAACTTCAATGAATGGTACGTGTAGGGCCCCGCCGGACTGCTCTGCACGGCCCCGCAGCGCCCTCCCCGCCCCGGCGGCGGCGGCGGCGGGCGGGAGGGAGCGAGCGAGCCCGCCGGAGACGCACCGGGAGGTGCCGCCGCACCCGCCAGCAGCGAAATGACGGCCGAACAGGATGGGGACGGGGGACCTTCATCTCCCCACACCCTCCCGCCTTCGCGTCTTTTTTTTTTTGTTGGATTTTTTTCTTTCTTTTTCTTTTTGAGAACGTTTCGAACCAGCAAAAAATAATCTAAAAAGTACGTGCCGAAAAACATAAAAGAATGGGTAAATCTATAGAGGAATGGAAAGGAGAGAGAGAAAGAGAGGAAAAAACCAACCCCAAACGCCACCAACACATCCCTCAATAAAAAGCTTCCCAAGCCGATGGAAAGAAACTCTCCCTCCAGAGCCTTCAGACAAAAGATCAGAGACTCAAACTCCTCTGGCCCCTGCGCCTCCCCGCCAGCGCAGCCAGCGCCCTCCCGCCCTACGAACTGTGTATATAGCGGCCCTCTCCTTCCTCCGGCGAGGTGGGGAACGAGGTTTTCCTGGATTCTCGGTGTATAGAAGTTCGTCCCGTTTGTAAACCGCGGATTGGTCCCTTTCTTCTTCCTTTTTTTTTTCCTTTTTTGTAAGTCTTTTTTTTTCCCATCTTCCTCCCTCCCTGAGAAAGTGAAGGACTTGTTTTCTTTTGTCCTGGTCTCCTTCCCCACCTCCCTCTTTTCTTCCTTTTTAGTTCACCCTTTTAAAAAAAGTAACGTGGAAGAAAAAAATTGTTTCTTTTGTAATTGTGATATCTTGAATATTGTGTTCCTTTTTAAGAGGCAACTTGATTGTAAACTGTATTTCAACTATAGACTGGGGAAGAAATACCGTGCCAAAGTCTCCATTCTGTTACTTACAGACACTCACACAAACAACAACGCTTGTGAATGTATTTTTCTGTTAGCTGGGTTTATATGTGACGTTTTAGTGCTTTTGCAAGTTCAATTTGTTAGTTCCTGTTCGGAAGATTGTGAGGAAAAATAAACGTTGTGCCGTTAGCTTTTCTGTAATAACACCCTTCCTCCTGTAAATACCTGTTACCATATTTATCCATTTGTAATTAAATTATGGTATTAACTTGCTACAGAGGAAACAGTATTTATAAAGAATGTTTCTTAACTATAAATATGTACAATTGTGAGCATAAACTGTTTCAGATTTTTTATTTGAAGGTTTAAGTGGTTTCATCATTTCTTGTGATATGTTTTGAGAGTAATGCATACAGAAATATAATAAAACGTGTTGAAACTGCACGAGCTGTTTCCTTTTTATGCCAAGGGCTTTCTGAAACCTGCTGTAACTCATGTGATGGGCTGAGTGGCGACTGCAAAACAAATGCTTTTAAAACATCCGCGAGTTACAGGAACAGGAGGATATATTCCAGCTGGGCTCCCCTGTACAGAAAAACAAAACCAAACCAAAACAACAACAAAAAAGCTACAAAGCCACCCAACACTTTAGGAAGCCTCTGAGCTGAAAGAAAAGGGTGAAGATATGCATATTTCCCAAATAACTTGCAAGGCAGGATCTCCTTTAGTAAGAGTTACACGGCGAGACCACAGCTTTCTCCGCCTCCTGCCTTACTCGGGCTCACCCTTCTCTCTCCGGTGCGTGTCTCATTACCCCACAGGGTGACAAAACGGAGCGTTTCGGGACGGAGGTGGAGGCGCAACAACTAGAAGCTGAGCTCGGCTGCTTTGAGCTGTAGATCGTGTCCTTCTGCGCCTCTCGTCTTTTTGGCAGCCTCCATTAAATCCTGGAGAGGAGAAAGTTGTGATGCCCGAGAGCTTACACTTCTCCTTCGAGATTTTTTTGCCCCTCTCTTTCTCCTTTTTTTTTTATTTTTTTTTTTTTTTTAATTTTCAGCCCAGGGAGCGGTTTGGGCTGTCAGATGTGTTCAGGGAGGGACTGAGAGCCGCCGGGAGATGACTTTCCCGGGGTGCTGACCCAGAGTTTCGCTCCGCGCAGGCCATCGGAGCCGCCCGTGTGGGGCCGGCGGACAGCAGCTCTCCGGGCACAGCTCACCAAACCGGGACAGCCAAGGCGAGTGTTTCAGCAGCCAGGATGTAGTGGAAAAAAGTAAAAAAGTTCGGCCTTGTCAAGCCACCGAAATACGCCTTGCGAAGAGGCAGCGCTGCGAGTCGGGCTCCGAGCGCCCTGCGGTGGCTGCGCTGCCTTCAGCGACGGCTCGTGCAGTCGGGGAGAACCCTCTGCTCCTCACACCCGGCGAGCCCATCGCTTACGCCCCCCAGGGCCGCTCGTCGGTTTGGGTTTTTCGGGCTTTGTCCTGCGTATTCAAACATCAATACAGATGTCTCGAGTCGCTATGAGGTAGTTGGGTGGGGAGAGGAGGGTACACGGGGCCCTGATCACTTCTGGGGTGAAGTGGAGGTTACCCGCACCCAGGAGAAGGGGAGGAGGGAGGGAAAGACACTCTGCTCCGTCCCGTTGCTGACAAGGAAGTTTAGATGGGAAGAGGAGCCGAAGCTTCCTCGGCGGCTGTGCTCCTCCCAGCGTGGCCATCCCCGCGCACACGGCAGCTCTTCGGGTAATCAAAAGGCTATTAAAGCCTAATTTATGTTCCGTAATAATATTACGTAAAAAATATTTATTAAAATCACTGGCATATGCCGCCTGCCCCTTGGAGACATCTGTGGGAAATGCAGCTGCGAGGATCCCTCCTTGTCCTGCCGGCCTCCCCGCAGCCGAAAAACCAAACGGGGATCCCGCTTCATAGCCAGTCCCTGCCAGCCACCGTCTGCCCAAATTCCCTCCCGCGCCCGGGGGCGCACGAGTAGCCCTGCCCAAGGGTGACCAAACCCGCTCTGCTGTCTTCCGCCCCGGTGGGCTAGCTCCGGCCGGAGAGAAGCGCTCCGGATCTGGGCTCCCCTTCTCCCTTCCCTCGGAGCCGTTCTGGCTTAAAGAGAGCCCAGGGGTGATCCTTCCCTCTACCCCTGATAGAGGGGGTGCGTGGGGCAAGCGGCCTCCCTGGCCAAAGGGCAGGTCGTGTCTCTCGGGCAGGGATGCCTCTCCTCCGGCAGGCCCAGGGATGGGACCGTGGTGGCCGTGGCCGTGAGTAAGCTTCCCCCCTTCCCTGTCCTACCCGGGTTGGCCTTGAACTTGACCCTGGCCTTGGCGCATCCAGCACTCCGCCCGCCTCCCCCGGGGCCCTGACCCCGGCCCATCCCTGCCACTCTTTAGGGAGAGTGGTAATTCATCTGGTTCAGGGTTTGGGGTTTTTTTTCGGGGGGGAGGGGGAAGACCATCAAGATCTGCCTCGGAGCCTTGTGCACGGGCGGCCCGGGCTCAGGGACCACTGGCGCTTAAGTCCTCGTCTGTGCCCTTCCTGTCCCCTCTCCTTCCTCCACCTCGCTCCCCTCACCCCAACCTCCTTCCTCCCCACCCAGTTTGTCTCCCACACTGAACCTGAGCTAGCCAAATCTCCCTGCCCTGGCCCTTAAGGCAACCTGGGCACCAAACTGGAGGGAGGCTGGGTGCTTCCCCGGCAGCTCCGACCCTCCCCTGGCACCCCTCCATCCCCCCGTGCCCAGCCGCAGCGGGCGGGTGGCCCGGCTGGTATCCCGTACGCCCCGACGGCTCTGCCCCGACGGCTCTGCCCCGACGGCTCACGGGTCGTCTCGGCCCCACGACCCTCGCCGCCGGTGGGCAGCGGAGTGCACGGCGCTGCCCCGCTGTCAGCACCCCGTGCCCGGCTGTGGCAGCTCCAGTTGGCCGGCTTTCCCGCGGCGGCGTGATTCTTCCTTTATACCGTGAAAAGCAGCGTGGAACAGTGGCTTTAATTTTTATTTTTATTGTTAGTATTACTATTAATAATAAAATTCTCTCCTAAGTCTTCCTGGAGACACTCTGAAAAGGCAGATTGATTTCCCTGGGAATTGTTCGTTCCTCGTGCGCTCCTCTTCAAGCCAGAAAAATTGAGGCTCCGTCCATAAAACAGGTTGTGCTTTCCCCCCGCAGCCGCAATTGGAGGGCAGCTCAGGACTCTGCCTTCACCTGCCCCCGCTGCCGATACCGAATAAAATCCTCTGCTTTACCTGGTTTGGCTGCTCTAGTGGCTTTGTGTTGCAGCTGGTGGTGCCAAAAAAAAACTCAACCCAAACCCAAAGGCAAACCAACCGCCCAACAAACAAACAGAGATGACAACAGCCCAAACCGAAATAGAATAAAATGCAGGAACTCACGCTCGAACCCGAGCGCGAAACGGCTGCCGAGCCTGGCGGTGCCGCTGACGCTGCCGGTCCTGGCGGGGCTCCGCAGCAGGCAAGGAGCTGCCCCTGCCCGGCCAAACCCCGGCCGCGGGTGCCCGGGGGCAGTAGCCCCGGCTGCACCCCCTTCGTTTGGCTCTGGGAAGTGCCCCCGAAACCCATATCAGCCTCTTTGTTTTCAGAAACTCGTACGCGTTTCCTGCCCGCTATGAAGACATAGCAGGCTTCCCCAAACATCTCCCCAGCCGCACGTGCACGCTAGACGTGCTCCCGGGCATAACGACGTATGTATAGTTTTTTATTTTTCATCTTATTATTATTTCATCTTATCATGGTTGTATTTTTGGTTTTGGTTGGTGTTGTTTAATCTCGTGAGTCGCTTTTTTCCCCACCTCTTCTCTTTTTTCCCTCTCCTTTTTTTCTCTCTTTCTTTTTTTCTTTCCTTTTTTTTTTTAAATTTTTTTATTTTTTTTTCCTTTGCCCCCGAGCCAGACGGCTAGGGAAGGAGTTGCATATTACCAGTAGAGCAAGCAAGAACTATTGTCCCACTCTGCAGGGCACGGTGCCCCCCTCTGTCCCAAAGTGCAAGTCTTTCCCAGTGCATTGGGTTTTCTCTTTTTTTATTATTTCCTTTCTTTTATTTTTCTTTTTTTTTAAATTTTCTGGAGGGTTTCTTTGCCTTTATTACTTGTGAGGAAAAGAAAAGAGAAAAGAAAAGAAAAGAAGAGAAAAGAAAAAAAGAAAAGAAAAGAAAAGAGAAAAGAAGAGAAAAGAAAAAAGAAAAGAAAAGAAAAGAAAAGAAAAGAAAAGAAAAGAAAAGAA